>NW_027639120.1:52500-92211 GCF_951799975.1 Gobius niger
CATCGTGTCCTGGTCCCGCCTCGGTGAGTGCTGACCCCGCCCCTTTGTGTCCTAACCCCGCCCCATCGTGTCCTGGTCCCGCCTCGGTGAGTGCTGACCCCGCCCCTTTGTGTCCTAACCCCGCCCCATCGTGTCCTGGTCCCGCCTCGGTGAGTGCTGACCCCGCCCCTTTGTGTCCTAACCCCGCCCCATCGTGTCCTGGTCCCGCCTCGGTGAGTGCTGACCCCGCCCCTTTGTGTCCTAACCCCGCCCCATCGTGTCCTGGTCCCGCCTCGGTGAGTGCTGACCCCGCCCCTTTGTGTCCAAACCCCGCCCCATTGTGTTCAGGCGACCTCCGGGTAAAAGCTCGTATTTTACGAAAATGTAAAATGTTAAATTGCCAAAATGTATAGAATGTAAAATACATTTTGAAAATTTAAAGTACATTTTCAAAATGTATTTTACATTCTATACATTTTGGCAATTTTGAATTTTGAAAATGTAAAAAACATTTTGAACATGTAAAAAACATTCTATACATTTTGGCCATACATGTTTTATTCATGTTTGAAATGAAAAGGTTTTTATTATATTAAATATTTGCACTGTGGTCTCTATTGATTTGACAGTGAGATTGATCATTATGGATTTTACATGTTGCAAAGTGTAATGTGACTGACATTTTAAAAACTGCAGGAATGTTGTGGAATACTCATGTCTTAACCCCGCCCCTCATGTCTTAACCCCGCCTCTAATGTCTTAACCCCGCCCCTTATGTCTTAACCCCGCCTCTCATGTCTTAACCCCGCCTCTCATGTCTTAACCCCGCCTCTCATGTCTTAACCCCGCCCCTCATGTCTTAACCCCGCCTCTCATGTCTTAACCCCGCCTCTCATGTCTTAACCCCGCCTCTCATGTCTTAACCCCGCCTCTCATGTCTTAACCCCGCCTCTCATGTGTTAACCCCGTCCCTCATGTCTTAACCCCGCCTCTCATGTGTTAACCCCGCCTCTCATGTCTTAACCCCGCCTCTCATGTCTTAACCCCGCCTCTCATGTGTTAACCCCGCCTCTCATGTCTTAACCCCGCCTCTCATGTCTTAACCCCGTCCCTCATGTGTTAACCCCGCCTCTCATGTCTTAACCCCGCCTCTCATGTCTTAACCCCGCCCCTCATGTCTTAACCCCGCCTCTCATGTCTTAACCCCGCCTCTCATGTCTTAACCCCGCCTCTCATGTGTTAACCCCGCCTCTCACGTGTTAACCCCGCCTCTCATGTGTTAACCCCGCCTCTCATGTGTTAACCCCGCCTCTCATGTCTTAACCCCGCCCCTCATGTCTTAACCCCGCCTCTCACGTGTTAACCCCGGCCCTCATGTCTTAACCCCGCCTCTCACGTGTTAACCCCGCCCCTCATGTCTTAACCCCGCCTCTCATGTGTTAACCCCGCCTCTCACGTGTTAACCCCGCCTCTCATATCTTTACCCCGCCTCTCATGTGTTAATCCCGCCCCTCATGTGTTAACCCCGCCTCTCATGTGTTAACCCCGCCTCTCACGTGTTAACCCCGCCTCTCACGTGTTAACCCCGCCTCTCATGTGTTAACCCCGCCTCTCACGTGTTAACCCCGCCTCTCATGTGTTAACCCCGCCTCTCATGTCTTAACCCCGCCTCTCATGTGTTAACCCCGCCTCTCATGTGTTAACCCCGCCTCTCACGTGTTAACCCCGCCTCTCACGTGTTAACCCCGCCTCTCACGTGTTAACCCCGCCTCTCATGTGTTAACCCCGCCTCTCACGTGTTAACCCCGCCTCTCACGTGTTAACCCCGCCTCTCATGTGTTAACCCCGCCTCTCATGTCTTAACCCCGCCTCTCATGTGTTAACCCCGCCTCTCATGTGTTAACCCCGCCTCTCACGTGTTAACCCCGCCTCTCATGTGTTAACCCCGCCTCTCACGTGTTAACCCCGCCTCTCATGTCTTTACCCCGCCTCTCATGTCTTAACCCCGCCTCTCATGTGTTAACCCCGCCTCTCATGTCTTAACCCCGCCTCTCATGTGTTAACCCCGCCTCTCATGTCTTAACCCCGCCCCTCATGTCTGAACCCCGCCTCTCACGTGTTAACCCCGCCTCTCATGTGTTAACCCCGCCTCTCATGTGTTAACCCCGCCTCTCACGTGTTAACCCCGCCTCTCATGTGTTAACCCCGCCTCTCATGTCTTAACCCCGCCTCTCATGTCTTTACCCCGCCTCTCATGTCTTAACCCCGCCTCTCATGTGTTAACCCCGCCTCTCATGTGTTAACCCCGCCTCTCATGTGTTAACCCCGCCTCTCATGTGTTAACCCCGCCTCTCATGTCTTAACCCCGCCTCTCATGTGTTAACCCCGCCTCTCACGTGTTAACCCCGCCTCTCATGTGTTAACCCCGCCTCTCACGTGTTAACCCCGCCTCTCATGTGTTAACCCCGCCTCTCATGTCTTAACCCCGCCTCTCATGTCTTAACCCCGCCCCTCATGTCTTAACCCCGCCTCTCATGTCTTTACCCCGCCTCTCATGTGTTAACCCCGCCTCTCATGTGTTAACCCCGCCTCTCATGTCTTAACCCCGCCTCTCATGTCTTAACCCCGCCTCTCATGTCTTAACCCCGCCTCTCATGTGTTAACCCCGCCTCTCATGTGTTAACCCCGCCCCCCAGACGGCCGCTCCATCGGCGTGGAGGGCGTCCAGGTTCTGGGCTCGGGGAACCTGATGATCTCCGATGCCAGCGTGGACCACAGCGGCGTCTACGTCTGCTCCGCCAACAGACCAGGCTCTCGCACTCGCAGGACCGCCCTGGGCCGCCTGCAGGTCCAAGGTACCGCCCACTCTTCATCTTCATCACCTTCATCATATTCATCATATTCATCTTCATCATCTTCATCATCATCTTCATCATCTTCATCATCATCACCTTCATCATCATCATCACCTTCATCAGCATCATCATCATCTTCATCATCTTCATAATTTTCATCACCTTCATCATCATCAGCATCATCTTCATCACCTTCATCATCATCATAATCATCATCTTCATCATAATCATCTTCATCACCTTCATCATCATCATCATCATCTTCATCATAATCATCTTCATCATCATCAGCATCATCATCATCATCATCATCATCACCTTCATCATCATCATCATCATCTTCATCATCTTCATCATCTTCATCATCATAATCATCTTCATCATCTTCATCATCTTCATCATCATCATCATCATAATCATCTTCATCATCATCATCATCATCATCATCATCATCACCTTCATCATCATCATCATCTTCATCATCATCATCTTCATCATCTTCATCATCTTCATCACCTTCATCATCATCATCATCTTCATCATAATCATCTTCATCATCATCATCTTCATCATCATCATCATCACCTTCATCATCAGCATCATCTTCATCATAATCATCTTCATCATCATCATCATCTTCATCATCAGCATCATCTTCATCATCATCATCATCATCAGCATCATCATCGTCTTCATCATCTTCATAATTTTCATCACCTTCATCATCATCAGCATCATCTTCATCATCATCATAATCATCATCTTCATCATAATCATCATCTTCATCATAATCATCTTCATCACCTTCATCATCATCATCATCATCATCATAATCATCTTCATCATCATCAGCATCATCTTCATCATAATCAT
The DNA here is from genome assembly GCF_951799975.1 of Gobius niger. NCBI lineage: Eukaryota > Metazoa > Chordata > Actinopteri > Gobiiformes > Gobiidae > Gobius > Gobius niger. The sequence continues at coordinate 56,208 of NW_027639120.1, forward strand.
CATCATCATCACCTTCATCATCATCATCATCACCTTCATCATCATCATCATCATCACCTTCATCATCATCAGCATCATCTTCATCACCTTCATCATCATCATAATCATCATCTTCATCATAATCATCATCTTCATCATCATCATCATCATCATCATCATAATCATCTTCATCATCATCATTATCATCTTCATCATCATCTTCATCATCATCATCATCATCACCTTCATCATCATCATCTTCATCATCATCATCACCTTCATCATCTTCATCATCATCATCTTCATCATCATCATCACCTTCATCACCTTCATCATCTTCATCATCATCTTCATCATCATCATCTTCATCATCATCATCACCTTCATCATCTTCATCATCTTCATCATCATCATCATCTTCATCATCACCTTCATCACCTTCATCATCTTCATCACCTTCATCATCTTCATCATCATCACCTTCATCATCATCATCACCTTCATCTTCATCATCATCATCACCTTCATCATCTTCATCATCATCATCATAATCATCACCTTCATCATCTTCATCATCATCTTCATCATCTTCATAATTTTCATCATCATCATCTTCATCATCATCATCTTCATCATCTTCATCATCTTCATCATCTTCATAATTTTCATCATCATCACCATCATCATCAGCATCATCTTCATCATCATCATCTTCATCATCTTCATCATCATCTTCGCTATCATCTTCATCATTTCACACATTTTCTCCAGTTTGGCTTTACCCAGATCTAAAAGCTTCTTGAAAAAAGTTTCAAAATGGCGCTGGAGAAAAACTGTCTCTCTGTGTTTTCCAGCTCCTCCAGAGTTCACGCAGTGGCCGCAGTCCCTCTCCCGGCCTCCAGGGGGCAGTGCGGTCCTCACCTGCACCGCAGCGGGAAATCCTGAGCCCAGTCTCACCTGGTTAAAGAACGGCCGTCTGCTAAAGGCTAACGCTAACGTGCGGATCAGCAACAACAACACGTGAGTCCCTGCCGGATCCGCGTCACTGTGTTAGCTAACGATTCCACCGGATCCGCGTCACTGTGTTAGCTAACGATTCCACCGGATCCGCGTCACTGTGTTAGCTAACGATTCCACCGGATCCGCGTCACTGTGTTAGTTAACGATTCCACCGGATCCGCGTCACTGTGTTAGTTAACGATTCCACCGGATCCGCGTCACTGTGTTAGCTAACGATTCCCTGTGTTGTGTTTCAGGACTCTGGCGATCACTCGCATCGCGGCGGACGACGAGGCCATTTACCAGTGCATCGCAGAGAACAGCGCCGGTACTACAGCTCCCACAATGCACCTCTGATCTGTCCCAGTTTTTTTTTCATATTTCATAATCATATTTTAATTCATACTTTTAATATTGTTTTTATTTACTTTACTTATCTTGTTATTTTAATATTTTTTGGATCATATTTAATTCATATTTTATTTTTTAGTCCTTTATTTTTATGTATATTTTTCATTTTATTTCCTTATTTCATTTAATTTTTAATTATCTTAATTTTTTTTATTATTTCTCCTTATTGATTGATTTATTATTTATTTTTTGTATTTTCTTATTATTTATATATATTTATATTTATTTTTTATGTGATATATGTTCCTTTTCTTTTTCTTTTTTGATTATTTCAATATTCATTTATGTATATATTTATTTTTTAAAAATTTTGTTATTTTCATTTCATTACTTTTCATTTTATAATTTTTCATTTTATAATTTATTTAATTTAATTTATTCATTTAATTGTATTCATATTTTGGTATTTTGTTTTTATTTAATTTATTTTATTTCCTTTTTATTGTTTAAACTGTGTCTGTGTCGTAGGGACCAATCAGGCGAGTGCTCGTCTGGCTCTGACGCAGGGCTCTGATTTCCCATCATGCCCCACTGGAGTGCGGGCCACGCCCCTCAGCTCCTCCTCCATCGAGCTGAGCTGGGACCCGCCCCCGCCGCCTCCAGGGGGCGCCGCCGGGCCGCGCGACATCATCGGCTTCGTGGTTCACTTCCGCAAACTCGGAGGTAACACGTTTAAAATGGATCCGTCATGTGATAAGCGTGTTTAAACGGTCATGTGATAAGCGTGTTTAAACGGTCATGTGATAAGCGTGTTTAAACGGTCATGTGATCAGCGTGTTTAAACGGTCATGTGATAAGCGTGTTTAAACGGTCATGTGATCAGCGTGTTAAACGGTCATGTGATCAGCGTGTTAAACAGTCATGTGATAAGCGTGTTTAAACAGTCATGTGATCAGCGTGTTTAAACAGTCATGTGATCAGCGTGTTTAAACGGTCATGTGATAAGCGTGTTAAACGGTCATGTGATAAGCGTGTTTAAACGGTCATGTGATCAGCGTGTTAAACGGTCATGTGATCAGCGTGTTTAAACGGTCATGTGATCAGCGTGTTTAAAGGGTCATGTGATCAGCGTGTCTGAACGGTCATGTGATCAGCGTATTTAAACGGTCATGTGATCAGCGTGTTTAAAGGGTCATGTGATAAGCGTGTTTAAACGGTCATGTGATCAGCGTGTTTAAACGGTCATGTGATCAGCGTGTTTAAAGGGTCATGTGATAAGCGTGTTTAAAGGGTCATGTGATAAGCGTGTTTAAACGGTCATGTGATCAGCGTGTTTAAACGGTCATGTGATCAGCGTGTTTAAAGGGTCATGTGATAAGCGTGTTTAAACGGTCATGTGATAAGCGTGTTTAAACGGTCATGTGATCAGCGTGTTTAAACGGTCATGTGATCAGCGTGTTTAAACGGTCATGTGATCAGCGTGTTTAAACGGTCATGTGATCAGCGTGTTTAAACGGTCATGTGATCAGTGTGTTAAACGGTCATGTGATCAGCGTGTTTAAAGGGTCATGTGATCAGCGTGTTTAAACGGTCATGTGATCAGCGTGTTTAAAGGGTCATGTGATCAGCGTGTCTGAACGGTCATGTGATCAGCGTATTTAAACGGTCATGTGATCAGCGTGTTTAAAGGGTCATGTGATCAGTGTGTTAAACGGTCATGTGATCAGCGTGTTTAAAGGGTCATGTGATCAGCGTGTTTAAACGGTCATGTGATCAGCGTGTTTAAAGGGTCATGTGATAAGCGTGTTTAAAGGGTCATGTGATCAGCGTATTTAAACGGTCATGTGATCAGCGTGTTTAAAGGGTCATGTGATAAGCGTGTTTAAACGGTCATGTGATCAGCGTGTTTAAACGGTCATGTGATCAGCGTGTTTAAAGGGTCATGTGATAAGCGTGTTTAAACGGTCATGTGATAAGCGTGTTTAAACGGTCATGTGATCAGCGTGTTTAAACGGTCATGTGATCAGCGTGTTTAAACGGTCATGTGATCAGCGTGTTTAAACGGTCATGTGATCAGCGTGTTTAAACGGTCATGTGATCAGTGTGTTAAACGGTCATGTGATCAGCGTGTTTAAAGGGTCATGTGATCAGCGTGTTTAAACGGTCATGTGATAAGCGTGTTTAAACGGTCATGTGATCAGCGTGTTTAAAGGGTCATGTGATCAGCGTGTTTAAAGGGTCATGTGATAAGCGTGTTTAAACGGTCATGTGATCAGCGTGTTTAAATGGTCATGTGATCAGCGTGTTTAAAGGGTCATGTGATAAGCGTGTTTAAACGGTCATGTGATAAGCGTGTTAAACGGTCATGTGATAAGCGTGTTTAAAGGGTCATGTGATCAGCGTGTTTAAACGGTCATGTGATCAGCGTGTTAAACGGTCATGTGATAAGCGTGTTTAAACGGTCATGTGATAAGCGTGTTTAAAGGGTCATGTGATCAGCGTGTTTAAACGGTCATGTGATAAGCGTGTTAAACGGTCATGTGATCAGCGTGTTTAAACGGTCATGTGATCAGCGTGTTAAACGGTCATGTGATCAGCGTGTTTAAACGGTCATGTGATCAGCGTGTTTAAACGGTCATGTGATCAGCGTGTTAAACGGTCATGTGATCAGCGTGTTAAACGGTCATGTGATCAGCGTGTTAAACGGTCATGTGATCAGCGTGTTTAAACGGTCATGTGATCAGCGTGTTTAGACGGTCATGTGATCTGCGTGTTAAACGGTCATGTGATCAGCGTGTTTAAACGGTCATGTGATCAGTGTGTTTAAACGGTCATGTGATCAGCGTGTTTAGACGGTCATGTGATCTGCGTGTTAAACGGTCATGTGATCAGCGTGTTAAACGGTCATGTGATCAGCGTGTTAAACGGTCATGTGATCAGCGTGTTAAACGGTCATGTGATCAGCGTGTTAAACGGTCATGTGATCAGCGTGTTAAACGGTCATGTGATCAGCGTGTTTAAACGGTCATGTGATCAGCGTGTTTAGACGGTCATGTGATCTGCGTGTTAAACGGTCATGTGATCAGCGTGTTAAACGGTCATGTGATCAGCGTGTTTAAACGGTCATGTGATCAGTGTGTTTAAACGGTCATGTGATAAGCATGTTTAAAGGGTCATGTGATCAGTGTGTTTAAACGGTCATGTGATCAGCGTGTTAAACGGTCATGTGATCAGCGTGTTTAAACGGTCATGTGATCAGTGTGTTTAAACGGTCATGTGATAAGCGTGTTAAAACGGTCATGTGATCAGCGTGTCTGAATGGTCATGTGATCAGCGTGTTAAACGGTCATGTGATCAGCGTGTTAAACGGTCATGTGATCAGCGTGTTTAAACGGTCATGTGATCAGTGTGTTTAAACGGTCATGTGATAAGCATGTTTAAAGGGTCATGTGATCAGTGTGTTTAAACGGTCATGTGATCAGCGTGTTAAACGGTCATGTGATCAGCGTGTTTAAACGGTCATGTGATCAGTGTGTTTAAACGGTCATGTGATAAGCATGTTTAAAGGGTCATGTGATCAGCGTGTTTAAACGGTCATGTGATCAGCGTGTTAAACGGTCATGTGATCAGCGTGTTTAAACGGTCATGTGATCAGTGTGTTTAAACGGTCATGTGATAAGCGTGTTAAAACGGTCATGTGATCAGCGTGTCTGAATGGTCATGTGATCAGCGTGTTAAACGGTCATGTGATCAGCGTGTTTAAACGGTCATGTGATAAGCGTGTTTAAACGGTCATGTGATCAGTGTGTTTAAACGGTCATGTGATCAGCGTGTTTAAACGGTCATGTGATCAGCGTGTTTAAAGGGTCATGTGATCAGCGTGTTTAAACGGTCATGTGATAAGCGTGTCTGAATGGTCATGTGATAAGCGTGTCTGAACGGTCATGTGATCAGCGTGTTTAAACGGTCATGTGATCAGCGTGTTTAAACGGTCATGTGATAAGCGTGTCTGAACGGTCATGTGATAAGCGTGTCTGAATGGTCATGTGATCAGCGTGTTTAAACGGTCATGTGACGGTCATGTGATCAGCGTGTCTGAATGGTCATGTGATAAGCGTGTCTGAATGGTCATGTGATAAGCGTGTCTGAACGGTCATGTGATCAGCGTGTTTAAACGGTCATGTGATCAGCGTGTTTAAACGGTCATGTGATAAGCGTGTCTGAACGGTCATGTGATAAGCGTGTCTGAATGGTCATGTGATCAGCGTGTTTAAACGGTCATGTGACGGTCATGTGATAAGCGTGTGATAAGCGTGTTCTGTTCCAGAGCCTCTGAGTGCGGAGCTCCAGGAGGCCGTGTCTAAGACCTCGTCCAAACACCAGGTCCAGAACCTGGAGGAGGGAACGACCTACAGCCTCAGAGTCCAGGCCTACAGCGGGCTGGGGCCCTGCAGCGGGGACACGCCCCCCGCCCAGGCCACCACCCGGGGGGGAGGTGAGTGTAAGGGGGGGAGGGGGGGTGAGGAGCATAGAGGGGGAGGTGAGGACCATAGAGGTCCATCCACACTGTTCAGTCTGACTTTTGTTTGTTCTTTAACCTGAGCTCTTAGCCTGGCTAACACCAGACTAAAATCACAGTGATATTTAGTCTGAAGACACCAATTCATTTTCTCGTAGGAGAGGTGTGGTTTACGATCGTCCATAGTCGTTTATTGGGCGATACGGAAAAAAAAAACACAGCCAATCATATCATCGTATGAGATGACGTATGACGTACCCGCTGTAAACTTTTGAGCTACATTATTTAGAACAAGGTCTAAAGCTTGATCGAACAATACCATCGTGTCTGCTGCTGTCATGTTGGATCCGTAAATAAACTTTTTTTTATTTTATCCGTAAATAAACTACAAGCTTCCGTATATCGAATAGCTCGTCATCGTCTTGGTCCCTCCTCGCTCTGTGATTGGTTCCCAAATCCATGCGAACATTTGGGCCATGGTCCCCAGGCTGTTGTGCCGTTCGAAATAATTCGAGCGCACACAGCAGCACGGCGTTAGCCAGGTTACTGAGCTTCAGCTTCTATGGAAGAAAAGTCCCAGAGCAATGATTCTATTCTTTTATTTCCTCCCCCTCCTCTCCTCCTCCTCTCCCCCTCAGCCCCCCCCTCCCCCAGCTTCTTCTCGAAGGTCCTGAACCAGACGTCCATCCAGGTTTATTGGGACCTTCCCAAACCTGGTCAGACTCAGGGCTTCAGGCTCCGCCTCCGAGGGGTCTCCCACCCCCAGCAGCAGGGGCAGGAGACACTGCCCGCGCACGTGAACACACACACCTTCTCCCACCTGGGTGAGTGACGCGCACGTGAACACACACACCTTCTCCCACCTGGGTGAGTGACGTGCACGTGAACACACACACCTTCTCCCACCTGGGTGAGTGACGCGCACGTGAACACACACACCTTCTCCCACCTGGGTGAGTGACGCGCACGTGAACACACACACCTTCTCCCACCTGGGTGAGTGACGCGCACGTGAACACACACACCTTCTCCCACCTGGGTGAGTGACGTGCACGTGAACACACACACCTTCTCCCACCTGGGTGAGTGACGCGCACGTGAACACACACACCTTCTCCCACCTGGGTGAGTGACGTGCACGTGAACACACACACCTTCTCCCACCTGGGTGAGTGACGTGCACGTGAACACACACACCTTCTCCCACCTGGGTGAGTCACGCGCACGTGAACACACACACCTTCTCCCACCTGGGTGAGTGACGCGCACGTGAACACACACACCTTCTCCCACCTGGGTGAGTGACGTGCACGTGAACACACACACCTTCTCCCACCTGGGTGAGTCACGCGCACGTGAACACACACACCTTCTCCCACCTGGGTGAGTCCCGCGCACGTGAACACACACACCTTCTCCCACCTGGGTGAGTGACGTGCACGTGAACACACACACCTTCTCCCACCTGGGTGAGTCCCGCGCACGTGAACACACACACCTTCTCCCACCTGGGTGAGTCCCGCGCACGTGAACACACACACCTTCTCCCACCTGGGTGAGTCCCGCGCACGTGAACACACACACCTTCTCCCACCTGGGTGAGTGACGTGCACGTGAACACACACACCTTCTCCCACCTGGGTGAGTGACGTGCACGTGAACACACACACCTTCTCCCACCTGGGTGAGTGACGTGCACGTGAACACACACACCTTCTCCCACCTGGGTGAGTCACGCGCACGTGAACACACACACCTTCTCCCACCTGGGTGAGTCCCGCGCACGTGAACACACACACCTTCTCCCACCTGGGTGAGTCCCGCGCACGTGAACACACACACCTTCTCCCACCTGGGTGAGTGACGTGCACGTGAACACACACACCTTCTCCCACCTGGGTGAGTGACGTGCACGTGAACACACACACCTTCTCCCACCTGGGTGAGTGACGTGCACGTGAACACACACACCTTCTCCCACCTGGGTGAGTGACGTGCACGTGAACACACACACCTTCTCCCACCTGGGTGAGTGACGTGCACGTGAACACACACACCTTCTCCCACCTGGGTGAGTGACGTGCACGTGAACACACACACCTTCTCCCACCTGGGTGAGTGACGTGCACGTGAACACACACACCTTCTCCCACCTGGGTGAGTCACGCGCACGTGAACACACACACCTTCTCCCACCTGGGTGAGTGACGTGCACGTGAACACACACACCTTCTCCCACCTGGGTGAGTGACGTGCACGTGAACACACACACCTTCTCCCACCTGGGTGAGTGACGTGCACGTGAACACACACACCTTCTCCCACCTGGGTGAGTGACGTGCACGTGAACACACACACCTTCTCCCACCTGGGTGAGTCACGCGCACGTGAACACACACACCTTCTCCCACCTGGGTGAGTCACGCGCACGTGAACACACACACCTTCTCCCACCTGGGTGAGTGACGTGCACGTGAACACACACACCTTCTCCCACCTGGGTGAGTGACGTGCACGTGAACACACACACCTTCTCCCACCTGGGTGAGTGACGTGCACGTGAACACACACACCTTCTCCCACCTGGGTGAGTGACGCGCACGTGAACACACACACCTTCTCCCACCTGGGTGAGTGACGTGCACGTGAACACACACACCTTCTCCCACCTGGGTGAGTGACGTGCACGTGAACACACACACCTTCTCCCACCTGGGTGAGTCACGCGCACGTGAACACACACACCTTCTCCCACCTGGGTGAGTCACGCGCACGTGAACACACACACCTTCTCCCACCTGGGTGAGTGACGTGCACGTGAACACACACACCTTCTCCCACCTGGGTGAGTGACGTGCACGTGAACACACACACCTTCTCCCACCTGGGTGAGTGACGTGCACGTGAACACACACACCTTCTCCCACCTGGGTGAGTGACGTGCACGTGAACACACACACCTTCTCCCACCTGGGTGAGTCACGCGCACGTGAACACACACACCTTCTCCCACCTGGGTGAGTGACGTGCACGTGAACACACACACCTTCTCCCACCTGGGTGAGTGACGCGCACGTGAACACACACACCTTCTCCCACCTGGGTGAGTGACGCGCACGTGAACACACACACCTTCTCCCGCCTGGGTGAGTGACGCGCACGTGAACACACACACCTTCTCCCGCCTGGGTGAGTCACGCGCACGTGAACACACACACCTTTTCCCACCTGGGTGAGTGACGCGCACGTGAACACACACACCTTCTCCCACCTGGGTGAGTGACGCGCACGTGAACACACACACCTTCTCCCGCCTGGGTGAGTGACGCGCACGTGAACACACACACCTTCTCCCACCTGGGTGAGTCACGTGCACGTGAACACACACACCTTCTCCCACCTGGGTGAGTCACGCGCACGTGAACACACACACCTTCTCCCACCTGGGTGAGTGACGTGCACGTGAACACACACACCTTCTCCCACCTGGGTGAGTGACGTGCACGTGAACACACACACCTTCTCCCACCTGGGTGAGTCACGCGCACGTGAACACACACACCTTCTCCCACCTGGGTGAGTGACGTGCACGTGAACACACACACCTTCTCCCACCTGGGTGAGTGACGTGCACGTGAACACACACACCTTCTCCCACCTGGGTGAGTGACGTGCACGTGAACACACACACCTTCTCCCACCTGGGTGAGTGACGCGCACGTGAACACACACACCTTCTCCCACCTGGGTGAGTGACGCGCACGTGAACACACACACCTTCTCCCACCTGGGTGAGTGACGCGCACGTGAACACACACACCTTCTCCCACCTGGGTGAGTGACGTGCACGTGAACACACACACCTTCTCCCACCTGGGTGAGTGACGTGCACGTGAACACACACACCTTCTCCCACCTGGGTGAGTCACGCGCACGTGAACACACACACCTTCTCCCACCTGGGTGAGTCACGCGCACGTGAACACACACACCTTCTCCCACCTGGGTGAGTGACGTGCACGTGAACACACACACCTTCTCCCACCTGGGTGAGCCCCGCCCCCTCCAGTCTGACTAAAGTCACAAACTCAAGACTCGAGACTTGCCTTTAGTGACTTTCACCCGTCTCTGGGTACTAGTACTAGTACTAGTACTAGTACTAGTACTAGTTACAGTTATAGTTATAGTTACAGTTTTAGTACTAGTACCATCTGTAACTGTCCTGTGTCTCGTCCTCAGAGCCCGGAGCCGTGTTCGAGGTGGAGCTCGTGGCCTTTAACGGAAACGGAGACAGTCCCTCAACCAGACGCCTGGTTTCTCTGTCCGACCCCCAGACTCCAGGTACCCCCCCCCCCCCCCCCCCCAGTAGGGTGCTTCCTCGTACTATGTAAAAAAAAAAAATCTGCTTTCTTCAAACCCAGCATTTGATGATGGGTCATAAAAAGATTCAGTAGCCAAAATATTAGCACATTTAAAGAATATTTAGAACTTGCTCAATGCGATTTATTGTTCAAAATGCAAAAAAATGCATTTTTTTAAAAACTATTTTTATCAATTACCTGACGAAATGTTTATTTCACAATGTACTCATTTACAATACTAAATGCATGTGTTTAATCTTCTGCCATGTGGTCTAAAAAGTAGCCATCTTGAACTTTTTTAGCAATTTAAACCAACTTTTTTATCTGACTGACTGACTATAACTATTACTTAAAGGAACAGGCCACCGTTTTTACATACTAAGATATGTTCTTACCTTAGCTCAGGCAAGTTCATGTGTACCTGTCTGGTCTTCACGCGTGCCCACAGTCACGTAAACACAGCACAGACGGCGTTAGCATATAGCTCCAAATGAGGTGTTATATCGCAGTAATATCTTCACTTTACTGTGTGGTAAAGTCGTCACCTTGTGACGATAGAAGCGTGAAGACCAGACAGGTACAAATTAACTCGTCTAAGCTAAGGTAAGAACATATCTCAGTATGTAAAACGGTGGCCTGGTCCTTTGAAGTAGTACTAAGAGGCCATAAGCACAACTGCAGGAGTCGTAGCATGTCACGGTTTTTACTTATTAATTGTCCGTAAATCCTACGCTGACAGAAAAGACAAAGGGACAGAGGGATTGTTCATCCAATTACACAATGGAGATCTTTTACTTCACTCAAACTTGGCTGTAAATACTGTTAAGTGGCGCTAGCCCACAGTTAGCTTTGCCCGTTAGCCTGTTAGCTTCTTCTTCTTGCTCCAACCCGGAGGCAGTGAAGTTGCAAGGGGGGTTTTCTGGTCAGAGACACCAGGGGGAGATGAAAGACCCTCCAATCATCCCATTAACACTTGTATTACCCCCAGAGGGACTATGGGAAGGATTTATTAAGGTAAACAAGCTACTTAGTACTGCTTTAATCGACAGATACACTGTTTAATTGTGATTTGGTTGGTGGTTACCAAAAGCAATATCTTCAAGTCGTGGACGACCACTGACGAAAATTCTCAGCACCAACTAAGTCATCAGCCATTGATGCCAAGTTGCAGTCGACCAAGGGAAGCCGTTGATACTGATAGAATGGGAAGTGATACAGTATTAGCACTGTATTAGTCTGTAACTTTGCACACACATTAAAAACTTCTGTTAACAGATTCTTAAAGTTGGCCTAGACCATATATAGTTCAGCTTGTTTGGATTTAATTGAAAGTAATAAAAATCTCTGAACCTTGGGTTGGCGCTATGTGACTGTCCAGAGGTAAAAAGTTCAATAGAGTTGAGCAAGTCCTAAATATCAATATTTTCAGCTAAAACTTTTTGTACAGCTTATCAATGACAAGCATCATGTAATGGAGGGTTGGAGAACACTGCCCTGAAACTTTCATTTTTTAGAAGCACCCTACCCCCCAGGCTCCGGGTACCCCCCCCCTCAGGCTCCAGGTACCCCCCCCCCCCAGACCCCAGTCTTAGATGAAGTAATCGTAGCCCGTGCTCAGTGCTGCCCCCTCTGTCCGCTGCAGGATGTGACTGTTCCCGTGGCGACCGTTCCTCTCTTCTGATTGGTCTACACAGCGGCGTGGCCTGTGTCCTCTGCTGCCTCCTGCTGGCGCTGTTACTGCAGCGACGCCGGTAAACTCCGCCCCCTACATCCTGGTCTCCTAACTCCTCCTCCTACATCCTGGTCTCTAACTCCTCCTCCTACATCCTGGTGTCTAACTCCTCCCCCTACATCCTGGTCTCTAACTCCTCCTCCTACATCCTGGTCTCTAACTCCTCCTCCTACATCCTAGTCTCTAACTCCTCCTCCTACATCCTGGTCTCTAACTCCTCCTCCTACATCCTGGTCTCTAACTCCTCCTCCTACATCCTGGTCTCTAACTCCTCCCCCTACATCCTGGTCTCCTAACTCCTCCTCCTACATCCTGGTCTCTAACTCCTCCTCCTACATCCTGGTCTCTAACTCCTCCTCCTACATCCTGGTCTCTAACTCCTCCTCCTACATCCTGGTCTCTAACTCCTCCCCCTACATCCTGGTCTCCTAACTCCTCCTCCTACATCCTGGTCTCTAACTCCTCCTCCTACATCCTGGTCTCTAACTCCTCCTCCTACATCCTGGTCTCCTAACTCCTCCTCCTACATCCTGGTCTCTAACTCCTCCCCCTACATCCTGGTCTCTAACTCCTCCTCCTACATCCTGGTCTCTAACTCCTCCTCCTACATCCTGGTCTCTAACTCCTCCTCCTACATCCTGGTCTCTAACTCCTCCTCCTACATCCTGGTCTCTAACTCCTCCCCCTACATCCTGTCTTCTCCTAACTCCTCCCCCTACATCCTGGTCTCTAACTCCTCCTCCTACATCCTGGTCTCTAACTCCTCCCCCTACATCCTGGTCTCCTCCTCCTCCTACATCCTGGTCTCCTAACTCCTCCCCCTACATCCTGGTCTCCTCCTCCTCCTACATCCTGGTCTCTAACTCCTCCTCCTACATCCTGGTCTCTAACTCCTCCCCCTACATCCTGGTCTCCTAACTCCTCCTCCTACATCCTGGTCTCCTAACTCCTCCCCCTACATCCTGGTCTCTAACTCCTCCCCCTACATCCTGGTCTCTAACTCCTCCCCCTACATCCTGGTCTCCTAACTCCTCCCCCTACATCCTGGTCTCTAACTCCTCCTCCTACATCCTGGTCTCTAACTCCTCCCCCTACATCCTGGTCTCTAACTCCTCCTCCTACATCCTGGTCTCCTAACTCCTCCCCCTACATCCTGGTCTCCTAACTCCTCCCCCTACATCCTGGTCTCTAACTCCTCCTCCTATATCCTGGTCTCTAACTCCTCCCCCTACATCCTGTCTCCTAACTCCTCCCCCTACATCCTGGTCTCTAACTCCTCCCACTACATCCTGTCTTCTCCTAACTCCTCCCCCTACATCCTGTCTTCTCCTAACTCCTCCCCCTACATCCTGGTCTCTAACTCCTCCTCCTACATCCTGGTCTCTAACTCCTCCCCCTACATCCTGGTCTCTAACTCCTCCCCCTACATCCTGGTCTCTAACTCCTCCCCCTACATCCTGGTCTCTAACTCCTCCCCCTACATCCTGGTCTCTAACTCCTCCCCCTACATCCTGTCTCCTAACTCCTCCCCCTACATCCTGGTCTCTAACTCCTCCCCCTACATCCTGGTCTCTAACTCCTCCCCCTACATCCTGGTCTCTAACTCCTCCCCCTACATCCTGGTCTCTAACTCCTCCCCCTACATCCTGGTCTCTAACTCCTCCCCCTACATCCTGTCTCCTAACTCCTCCCCCTACATCCTGGTCTCCTAACTCCTCCTCCTACATCCTGGTCTCTAACTCCTCCCCCTACATCCTGGTCTCTAACTCCTCCCCCTACATCCTGGTCTCTAACTCCTCCTCCTACATCCTGGTCTCTAACTCCTCCCCCTACATCCTGGTCTCTAACTCCTCCCCTACATCCTGGTCTCTAACTCCTCCTCCTACATCCTGGTCTCTAACTCCTCCCCCTACATCCTGTCTCCTAACTCCTCCCCCTACATCCTGGTCTCTAACTCCTCCCCCTACATCCTGTCTCCTAACTCCTCCCCCTACATCCTGGTCTCTAACTCCTCCCCCTACATCCTGGTCTCTAACTCCTCCCCCTACATCCTGGTCTCTAACTCCTCCCCCTACATCCTGTCTCCTAACTCCTCCCCCTACATCCTGGTCTCTAACTCCTCCCCCTACATCCTGGTCTCTAACTCCTCCTCCTACATCCTGGTCTCTAACTCCTCCCCCTACATCCTGGTCTCTAACTCCTCCCCCTACATCCTGGTCTCTAACTCCTCCCCCTACATCCTGGTCTCTAACTCCTCCCCCTACATCCTGGTCTCTAACTCCTCCCCCTACATCCTGGTCTCTAACTCCTCCTCCTACATCCTGGTCTCTAACTCCTCCCCCTACATCCTGGTCTCTAACTCCTCCTCCTACATCCTGGTCTCTAACTCCTCCTCCTACATCCTGGTCTCTAACTCCTCCCCCTACATCCTGTCTCCTAACTCCTCCCCCTACATCCTGGTCTCTAACTCCTCCTCCTACATCCTGGTCTCTAACTCCTCCTCCTACATCCTGGTCTCTAACTCCTCCCCGTACATCCTGGTCTCTAACTCCTCCCCCTACATCCTGGTCTCTAACTCCTCCCCCTACATCCTGGTCTCTAACTCCTCCTCCTACATCCTGGTCTCTAACTCCTCCCCCTACATCCTGGTCTCTAACTCCTCCTCCTACATCCTGGTCTCTAACTCCTCCTCCTACATCCTGGTCTCTAACTCCTCCCCCTACATCCTGTCTCCTAACTCCTCCCCCTACATCCTGGTCTCTAACTCCTCCCCCTACATCCTGTCTCCTAACTCCTCCCCCTACATCCTGGTCTCTAACTCCTCCTCCTACATCCTGGTCTCTAACTCCTCCTCCTACATCCTGGTCTCTAACTCCTCCCCGTACATCCTGGTCTCTAACTCCTCCTCCTACATCCTGGTCTCTAACTCCTCCTCCTACATCCTGGTCTCTAACTCCTCCCCCTACATCCTGGTCTCTAACTCCTCCCCCTACATCCTGGTCTCTAACTCCTCCCCCTACATCCTGGTCTCTAACTCCTCCCCCTACATCCTGGTCTCTAACTCCTCCTCCTACATCCTGGTCTCTAACTCCTCCGCCTACATCCTGGTCTCTAACTCCTCCTCAGGATGTGACTGTTCCCGTGGCGACCGTTCCTCTCTTCTGATTGGTCTACACAGCGGCGTGGCCTGTGTCCTCTGCTGCCTCCTGCTGGCGCTGTTACTGCAGCGACGCCGGTAAACTCCTCCCCCTACATCCTGGTCTCTAACTCCTCCCCCTACATCCTGTCTCTAACTCCTCCCCCTACATCCTGGTCTCTAACTCCTCCCCCTACATCCTGGTCTCTAACTCCTCCCCCTACATCCTGGTCTCTAACTCCTCCCCCTACATCCTGTCTTCTCCTAACTCCTCCCCCTACATCCTGGTCTCCTAACTCCTCCCCCTACATCCTGGTCTCCTAACTCCTCCCCCTACATCCTGTCTCCTAACTCCTCCCCCTACATCCTGGTAACTCCTCGTCTCCTCTGTCCTCGTCTCCTCAGGGCTCGAGGTCCGGAGTCGGGGCTGAAGCTGGAGAACATCGAGCTGAATCAGGTGACCGAGTCATGTGACCTTTGACCTTAGTTCATCTGTGCTGAGAGAAAGGAGCGAGAAAACAAGGACGAATGCAGAGAAATAGGAACACATTTGGGGAAAAGAAATCGGGAAAATTGACAAGAAATTTGGGGAAATTTTAACCTCTTACCGCCCGCTTAAAGCAAATGCATTCTCTCCTCTTTGTCGTCACTTTTTATTTCCCTTATGTGTTTTTGTTACTTTTTTGTCTTTTTTTCTGCTGGATTTTTGTCTTTTTTTGGGGGGGGGTTTTGTCATTTTTTGGGGGGGATTTTTGTCTTTTTTTGGGGGGATTTTTGTCTTTTTTTGGGGGGATTTTTGTCTTTTTTTGGGGGGATTTTTGTCATTTTTTGGGGGGATTTTTGTCTTTTTTTGGGGGGATTTTTGTCTTTTTTGGGGGGATTTTTGTCTTTTTTTGGGGGGATTTTTGTCTTTTTTTGGGGGGATTTTTGTCATTCTTGGGGGGGATTTTTGTCTTTTTTTGGGGGGATTTTTGTCATTTTTTTCCTGGATTTTTGTCAATTTTTTTCTGGATTTTTTTCACTTTTTTCTAGATTTTTGTCATTTTTTTTCTAGATTTTTGTCTTTTTTTTGAAGAAGCTTTTAGATTTGGAGAGTTTGCAGAACAGGAGAAAACATGTTCAGGCGGGAGTTAAGAGGTTAAAGGAAATTCGGGAAAGAAATGTGGAGGAAAATATGAAAAAAATTAGAAAAAAGAAAAAAAAAATGCCCAAAAAGTGGAAAATTAAGAAAAAAATCTGGCAAGAAATTTGGGAAAATTTGTTGGAACAAATTAGAAAAAAAAAATGAAGGAAAAATTATGAAAAATGTCGGATACAATTGGGAAATCTTCAACAAAATCTGGAAAAAAATTTGGAAAAGATGTGAATCCAGCCGTTACAGAGACACTAACCCTGAGCCGAGGTTACCACGGTTACCACGGTTACCACAGATCGGGTTTTCGATGTTGTGCTGATGTTTTTTCTTCTTGTGTTCGCAGAGAAACGCAGCGGCTCCGGTCGTCGTGTCCATCGGTCCGACCGCGGCTTCAGACCCACAACCTCCTCATGTGACCCCCCGAGACCCCCCCCCCTCCTGCCCAGACCCCCCCCCCCCCCGACTCAGGAGTAACCGCCCGCTCTGACTGTAGATCAATGGACAAACAAAACAGAAACGGTTCAGAATGAGTTCCTTAAAGAGGGGGCGTTCCTAGGAGGACTCAGGCAAACCTATCCCTAAAATGGCCGCCATCAGTTTTTATCCCTAAAATGGCCGCCATGAGAGTTTTTACAGATGACTCAGAAATACGTGAATGTGCCAAGGCAACACTTCAGCCATGTTTTTAATGAGGGAGTGACAGAATAACAGGATGGAGAACACCCCCCCTTTAAGGACTCACAGGAGGTCCATGAGAGGAACCTCCTGGAGCCACTTCCTGTTTGGCTTCAGGAAGAAAGAGATGATTGGTCCATTGATCTACAGCCTACGAGACCAACGCCACCACCAAACTACACTCACCAAACTCCTCCTCCTTCCTCGTCCCCTCCTTCCTCGTCTCCTCCTTCCTCGTCTCCTCCTTCCTCGTCTCGTCTCCTCGGCTCGTTCCTAAATCCTTTTCCAAACCGTATGTCGTCTCTGTCGGTGCAGCTGATCAGGAAATAACGAATATTTACTTTTACATTTCAGGGAAACTTAGAAACTGCAAATATATTTAAATAAATAAATAAATCTATGACTAAATATATACGATAGTTTTACCATAAAGTTTATATAAAGTCTGTTAAACTGAGCCCGAACTGAAGGATCGAAGCCATAACAGAAGAATATACCTCAATATTCCTCCTTCTCCTCCTCCTCCTCTTCCTCTCCCTCCTCTTCCTCCTCCTCTTCCTCCTCCTCCTCTTCCTCCTCCTCCTCCTCCTCCTCCTCTTCCTCCTCCTCTTCCTCCTCATCTTCCTCCTCCTCTTCCTCCTCCTCTCCTCCTCCTCCTCCTCTTCCTCTCCTCCTCTTCCTCCTCTTCCTCCTCCTCCTCCTCTGGGCTTTAGCTCAGTCTGTTCCAAATGTGCCTCAGATTTAAACTTTATTATTTATTCCATTAGCTTTAGCATTAGCTTAAACATTAGCATTAGCTTTAACATTAGCTTCAGCATTAGCTTGAACATTAGCTTTAGCATTAGCTTCAGCATTAGCTTTGAATAGAGCTGAAGAGTTGATGAACTTTCTGTTTAAATGAAGAGTTGTCGCTAACGCTGACCTGATAAAGCTGAGTGACGTCACTGTCATTCCCCCCGAAGAAGAAACTGTGATGTCGAGTTTGAGCTGATTTTGGCCCAACTCTGAATGTATTTCACTGTTAGCTTCACTGTTATCTTCACTGTTAGCTTCACTGTTAGCTTTACTGTTAGCTTCAGTGAGACCTTCGCTGCTAGATTCACTGTTAGCTTCAGTGTTAGCTTCAGTGTTAGCTTCAGCATTAGCTTCAGTGAGACCTTCACTGTTAGTTTTACTGTTAGCTTCAGTGCTAGCTTCACTGTTTGCTTCAGTGTTAGCTTCACTGTTAGCTTCACTGTTAGCTTCAGTGTTAGCTTCACTGAGACCTTCACTGTTAGCTTCAATGTTAACTTCACTGTTAGCTTCAGCGTTAGCTTTAGCGCTAGCTTCACTGTTAGCTTCACTGTTAGCTTCACTGTTAACTTCACTGTTAGCTTCAGCGTTAGCTTCAGTGCTAGCTTCACTGTTAGCTTCACTGTTAGCCTCGTTTAGCTGCTGTAAAGGGGAATTCTGTTCCCGTTTATGAAAATATACAAAAACGCACCGTCCGCTTCTGCAAAACTAAACTAAATGTTTGTTTTCATAAACAGAAGCTCAAAAGTCCTGTATTTATCGGATTTTTAGTTTCTATCTCGGATCGAGCCGACTCCTTCCTCCAAACCTCGTCTCCTTCCTCCCTCGTCTCCTTCCTCCCTCGTCTCCTTCCTCCCTCGTCTCCTTCCTCCCTCGTCTCCTTCCTCCAAAGATCTACCTCTCGCGGCCCCTGTTAGCCGTTAGCCGTTAGCAGTTAGCCGTTAGCTGCTGGACTCGAACCAAAACGACTTAAACCAATGTTTGCCTCAGAAAGATTCCGTTTTTTTCCACTTTGAGTCGGAGCCGAAGATTTTAAACGTTTTTATCCGATGTTTCCGTTTCTCTGTTTTCGTTTCGAACGATGTTCTCGAACTCTGATGTTTCGGAGTTTAATTTTTTGTAAAACTTAAGGTTATTTTATTTTTCAGGAAAACGAACCTCGTCCAAAGAGTTTTTCTGAAAGATGTTTTTGTATTTCCATTTTTTATGAACTTTGATGTAGATTTAGAACCAAATACGAGAAAAAACGACCAAAACGTCCTTAAACCTGCCTTTGAACGACCCCTGACCTCACCGATGCACGAGATCGGCCGATATATCGGTCCGATATCCGAGACTTACAGGGCGGCACGAGATTGTAAGTAACTGACGATATTATTGCGATATTTTAAAACCATTTCAAAACGATGTGTTACGTTCTATAAAACAAGGGCAGTTTGTCCCGCACGGCTTTACCCAAATCTAAAAGCTTCAAAACGACAACAAAAGAGCGACAACAGCACAATAAACAAACGACAACAAAAGAGCGACAACAGCACAAAAAGCAAACAACAAAACACGAGGAAAAAGTGACGGAAAAGCCACAAAAACACACGGCGATAATGAAACAAAAAGTCAGATTTGAACTTTATTATTTATTCCATTAGCTTTAGCATTAGCTTAAACATTAGCTTTAGCATTAGCTTTGAACAGAGATGGAATATCGACGGAAAAGCCACAAAAACATGATAATGAAACAAAAAGTCAGATTTGAACTTCATTATTTATTCCATTAGCTTTAGCATTAGCTTAAACATTAGCTTTAGCATTAGCTTTGAACAGAGATGGAATATCGACGGAAAAGCCACAAAAACACAATAATGAAACAAAAAGTCATGATCGGTTCTTGTAGTTTTTTGCTTTAGTGACGTTGTATCGTGGCTTCTTACGATACGATATTTCTTCCGATATATCGTGCAGACTTAAACACTTCCTGCTTTATGAAAGAGTTCAGTCCGATACTAAAAACATCAGAACCGTGAGCCAAACACGAACCTGCTGCTACAAAAGTCATGATTACCAAAATCACCACAGGGGTTAGCGGATACATGCTAACGGCGCAGCTACGCTACATGCTAATGACTTTAGTAAACAGGACTTTTACAGCAGCAGGTTCATGTTTGGCTCATGAGTTTGAGAGTTTCACAAACATTGATGGATGTTTCTAAGAGTTTTTTATGTTTTTTTCCCCCACATATTTGCCAGTTTGCTACGATGGACACAGACGCATCTCGTCATAGAAGGGGGCGTGGCTTCGCTGAGGGGGAAAATAGAATCTTTTGAGAAACACAATTTTCCCTCTTTTTAGCCATTTTCTGGTGGAATATGAACTTATTTATCACAAAAATAAAGTCCAGTGTAAATCGGTAAATTTTCTCACAGCAGATTGTTCAGTAGAAGTGAAAAAACGGCAGTTGTAGCTAGTGCTAGCTAACCGTTAGCATTAGCCCGATGCTAACATGTAGCATCAAGTTAGCATTCTCTGTTATTCATGTATTTATGGGCTGTTGAACCACTTTGCTCCTCCCCATGTCTTTGTATCTTTATTTAGTAGAAACTATATTCATGATTCAGCATTTGTTACAGTAGTTTTTGAATAATTAGAGAAAGTTTAGATTTTTTCAAAATTGTTTTCCCCCTTAACTGTTTTCAAACATGACCATATATGGGCGATTCCAGAGATGCGTCTGTATCTATAGAGTTCGGGAATGTGACGTCATATCGCTAAGCATTATGGGATTAGCAGGAATTGTAAACTAATGGAGATTGTAAAAGTTAAAATACTGCAGTTATTGTTCACAGTAAAACACTTGGACACCACAGTGAGTTAGATGTTTTTACCAACAGAAACTCAGCAGCTAACGGAGCTGTTCCACGGCTTTTTTCTCCACTTTATAAACTGTTTTTAGCTAATGTTAGTCTATGGAAATGTATGCTAACAGCTGCTAAGATGGCCGATCTCCATGGTAACTGTGGACTTTCCTGCTAGCGCTAGCTACAACGCCACAAACATCCACATGGACAGATTTCACCAGAAAACGGCAAAACAGAGAAAAATGGCGTTTCCCAAAAGACGAAAGCAACAAAAAAAGGGTAAAAGTGATTAAAAAAACCTCACAAAAAACAAAACAAAACAAAACAAAACACGTCCAAAATGTGACAAAAAAGTGACAAAACTGCAAAAAAAGCAACGACGCTTTAGATTTGGGTAAAGCCGAGCTGGAGAAAATGCGGTTACAGACTTTAGGAGGTCGGGGGTCGGAGGTCGTGGCCTTTGTTCGTTTCTGTCGCTGAGTGATTTCCAGCGAAGAAGAAAACGCTGCCAAAATAAAACAAAAAGACTTTTCAAAGTAAAATGTACCTTTTTTTATTCTCTTTTTTGAATAGAATTGAATTTAGCAGAAATGTAGAATAAAGTAGAAAAAGTAGAAGAAGAAAAGCTGGAACCAATGAGACGTGGCTTTAAAAAACGTTTCAAACTAAAGTGCTTTAAACCGTTTTTACTCGACTTTAATGTTTTTACACAAACTGAGAGAAAAGTGTTTGTTTTTCTGCTTTTATTGTGAAAAAGTGTCATTTTAGAAACAAACCAAATAAAGTTCATTTGTTCAACACGACTCGAGTCTGTTTTTAAAGGATGAAACGATTTGAGTTGAACAAAAGGTCGGCTCTGTCCAAGTCAAGGTCAAAGGTCAAAGGTCTTTTTTTTTTGTTTTTTTGCTGTGCATGAAAATCTAAGCAGCATCAAAAAATAAACATCTGTTACAAAAACATCAGCTCATATATACAGATACATTTTCATAGTTTTAAGGCACTTTTACAGAGACTTAAACCAGGACATCAGTTCATTTTTAAAAAGAACAAAATTGGGATTTACATTCAGGAATCTACATCTATGTCAATAAAATTTACTCAGAATTATCAAATTATTACACATATATTCTATCTTTTTGTCTTTCATAAATACTCCAGATTTGACACAGTTATAATCCAACATGGGCACTTTGTTCTTTACCTTCAAACAATCGTTTAAATCAACACAAAGTTTCTTCACGTTGTTACATTCATAAAATAAATGTTCTTGAGATTCGACATCAATTTGACAAAGTTTACATTTGTTATCTTGAAATTAGTTTCTAATTCTTAAAAATTCTTTACAAGGGTTTACATCATTCATGGTTTTACAGTTCTTTCATTTTAGGAGCGGAAATGATAAATATCTGGATCTTATTATATAAATTTGGAGAAAATACTTTCCTTTTCACGAGGAGATAAGTATTTGTTAATGAAGATCTGAAATTGTAATTGTTACATTTTACATCTAAGAAATGATCATCTTCAGTAAATAAAGGAGAGGCCGGTGTTACAGCTGAATGTTGTAGATTTGATCATGTTCAGTAGAGCAGAAGGAATCGCTTTAAGGACATTGGAGTTTGTTTTATAAGTGAAGTTGAATTAGGGCTGCTCGATTATT
Source organism: Gobius niger (assembly GCF_951799975.1). Lineage (NCBI taxonomy): Eukaryota > Metazoa > Chordata > Actinopteri > Gobiiformes > Gobiidae > Gobius > Gobius niger. The sequence continues at coordinate 78,400 of NW_027639120.1, forward strand.
GAAAAAATAATAATCACGATTATTTTTGTCATAATTGAAATCACGATTATTCAAATGATTATTTAAAAAAATCCATCAAAAAAAAGACAAAAAAACATTAAAAAGTTACAAAAATCCATTAAAAAAAAAAAGACAAAAAAAACAAAAAAAATGACAAAAATCCATCAAAAAAGTGACTAAAATAAAAAATTAGAAAAAAAAACGTTAAAAAAAAATTTAAAAAATAAAATTTGAAAAAAAAAAAAACATTGGAAAAAAAAAATTAGAATCGATTTTTTGCGATTATGCTAATTTTGTAATCGTTTATTGTTGTAATCGAATTTCGATTAATTGCACAGCCCTAAGTTGAACCTATGTTTGAAATCGTTGAACTGTATTGCACCGCGGACTATTGCCCTTTTTCAAACCAGTCTTTATGAAACATAGATCGTCTAATATATATTTGTTTTTCCAAATTGCAGCGCTCAGTGTGTGTTTGTATCATCTTACAATAAAGTTAAACGTTTGATTGGTGTTTTAAGGGGATCAAAGTCACATTTTAATAAGAATTCTTTCCCTCCAACATTTTCAAAACTATAAAAGGGAATATGACACCATGTGGAGAATCATCAGCTTTCCAAACGGCTCTGACTGTTTTATCCACAGACTTCAGCTCAGGCGGAGACTGCGCCCTGCTGGACAAACGCAGGACTGCAGCTTCTCCCCAAATCTTCCATTTCCTCCCCCTGAGCCGCAGCTACGGAGTCCTGCAAGTGACGTCACACAAAACTCACGTGGGAGAGAATAAAATAACAACATATGTTTTTTTAACACCACAAATGATCTTAGAGAAAAAAGAAATATTAAAAAATCATTTCTTTATATCAGTGATGCAGTGTTCATGTCGTCGACTAAAATATTTCATCTTAATTTTAGTCAAAGTGATGTTTTTGTGACTAAAATTGGACTAAAACTAAATGAAAAGTTTCTCATGAGACTAAAACTGTGACTAAAATGTCCAGATATTTGAGTCGACTAAAATCAGACTAAATAAACATGAAAAGGAGAGACTAAAATCATCCAAACTTGTATTGAGCGTCTGAAAGAGCCTCAGATCATGTTTAAAGGATCAGCTCTGAGCTTTGTTCATGTGGAGCAGAAACATGAAGCAGAGGAACAACATTAAACATGATTAGAATCAATATTATCAATGCAAAGTCCACTAGATTAGTCTGACATTTTGTCGACTAAAACTTGACTAAAATTGAATTACATTTTAGTCAAAAGACTAAAATAAATATGTTGTCAACATTAACACTGCAGTGATGGGACTCGATTAAAACAATGTAATCAAGTTAATTATGGTCTTTCTGATTAATGAATTGCATCATTTATTTATGGGTTGTATTTGTTGTATTTATACTTTAGAGGTTTGTTTGTATTTCCTGTATTTGAGCTGATCTGAAGTCAGATGTGAAACTGAAGTGTTGAAAGTTCAGTGCGATTCATTTAGATTCTTAATCGCACTAAACCTTATGTCATTAATTAATCGCAATTAATCGGAAAAAGTCCCGGCCCAAAAATATATAATAAAATAAATATGAATTTTCTCGTTCCCCCGAGATAATTTGTGGTGTAATTATTATTTTTTTTTCCATTTTGATATTTAAATGATAGTTTCTGTGTGACGTCACCTGCAGGCTCCGTAATCCGCCTCTCGGTCGTTCAGGGTTTCAGGACGTTTCTTCTGCGGGATCGACCACAGCTCCAGGATGGACCTGAACTCATTCAACTCATTAATCTGATTAAACTGATTAAACTAATTATTAAACTCTCAGATTCTACATTTGTTCCTCCCGTGACGTACGAGGGTCTGAGACGATTAACCCCTGAACTCCCGCCTGAACCGAGCACATTTTCTCCAGTTTGGCTTTACCCCAATCCAAAAACTTCTGGAAAAAAGGTGAGAAAATAGCAACGAAACTGAGACGAAAACAATGATGGAAATGTGAGGAAAAAAGTGACGAAAATGTCACAAGAAATTGACAAAAAAAAAAAAAAAAAAAGTGACAAAAGAAATGGCAAAAAATGTGATAAAAAATGGACGAAAAAATGACCAAAAAGTGACATTAATGAGTTGAATCCCCAACAAAAAATGCTGGGGAAAAAAATGTGATGACGTGAGGAAAAATTTCCTCTGGGTTCAGGCGAGAGTTAAGAGGTTAAACATTATTTATTTTTATTATCCGGCTCTTCACAGCGTAAGCAGAAGCTCCGTTGATTTGATGGGATTTCATTATTTCCTGATAAAGTTCCTCTGAGTTGGTGTTTTCATATCACTCCGCACGTTCGTAGCAGCGACACTATCTGTCCCGTCACTGAGAGAGAAGTCGGGGAATCGTGAGTCTGACTTTCAACTTACCCAGAGATTCACCACCTCCTCCAACTGCACCTTCAGCTAAGTAGCTAGGCTAGCTGTTAGCCTCGCTGCTTCTAGCCTAGCAAAACGCACAAACTTTTGGGAACTATTTGTCACGGAAGTCATTAAATAAACCTTTCGACCTTCATAAAAGTGTAGAAGTTTATGTTGTGTGTTCAGTTGGAAAATGGCCAAATAATAAACTGATAATGTAAAGAACGCTGGTCATTATCGGGAAAATAAGCACCGACAGAACGAAACAAGCCGGGTCGTCCTGTCGGGGCTTATTTTCCCGATAATGACCAGCGTTCTTTACATTATCAGTTACTTAATAACTCATGTTCACACAGTAAGATCCACAGGCCGGGTTCTCCACAGCTTTTAATGAAGAAACAGTTGTTTTTGTACAGATGTTTGGCTCTGAGGACGGTCCAGACGCAGACTCACAAACACTCGGCTCCGTTTGGAACCTCAGAGGACGAGGATGAGGATAAAGAGGAGGATGAAGAGGACGAGGAGGACGAAGAGGAGGATGAAGAGGACGAGGAGGACGAAGAGGAGGATGAAGAGGATCCTTAGTGAGTCTGTAATGATCTATGACAGGCTCGTGGACCACGTCGCCCCCTGGTGGCAGAGACAGGACTTCAGTTTGTCTGTTTTTGTCCTGGTTTGGTTTCCTTTGTGATGTTCAGATTCCTCCAGATCGTCTCCGGGCCGGACGTTCTTCTCCGCCCGGTCCTGACGTCGCCTGGACTACAGTAAATGAGAGGGGCTGTGGGGGAAAGGACTACAAACATGGCGGCACACAGAGACTACAAACATGGCCGCCCCCTCAGTCCCGGCTCAGGCGGCTCTGCAGCTCCTGCAGGTCCAGGCCCTGGTCTAAAGGACAGCCCTCGATCAGGCTGTTCACCGGGGTGGGAGGAACCGCCATGTCCTGCTCCCGGGTCCACAGGAAGTCCTTCAGGAGGGGGAGGAGCTTCTTCCTCGACGCCACCGCGTTTCCTTCAACCACAAACACGGGTTAAAACGTGACGTCATGACCTTTAACCCCTGAACTCCCGCCTGAGCCGAGCACATGTTCTCCAGTTTGGCTTTACCCCAATCCAAACAAACAAAACTGAGACGAAAACAATGATGGAGGAAATGTGACAAAAAAGTGGCAAAAATGTCACAAGAAATTGACAAAAAATTTACCAAAAAATGACAAAAAAGTGACAAAAAAATTACAAAAATTATTCATTCGTGTGATACTCTGTTGTGTGGTGGTATAGTTTATCCACAGCTGATAAAAAATTGACAAAAAAAGAACTAAAAATTGATAAAAATGAAAAAAAAAAAGTGACAAAAAAAAGACAAAAATATGACAAAAATGTGATAAAAATTTGACCAAAAAATTACGAAAAATTGACAAAAAATTGACGAAACAGTTCCATAAATGAGTTGAAAACCCAACAAAAAAATGATGGAAAAAGATCCTCTGGGTTGAGGCGGGAGTTAAGAGGTTAAACCTGTAAACTCTGTGATCCTGGAGTTTCACCAGCGTTCATTAATGTCTGTGTTTCAGCTGTAGTTTCATTTCATTTTCATGTAAGTTTATTTGAATAGGGACATGTTCAGTCACACGGCAGAACAACACGAGGTCGCCTTCGCCTCGTCGCCGTGGAAACGCTTTGTAACTGACGACGGTTCAACGGTGACGAGGCCAAAGTTAAAGGACTTTTTCAGCCAGAAAAATAATAAATCACCTCTAAAAAGTGTTGGTGATTTAACCTCTTAACTCCCGCCTGAACCGAGTTCAGCTTTACCCAAATCCTGTCGGCCAGTGTGACATTTGAAAGCTAAGATCTACAAAACTCATGTAAATGGATTCAACTCTTTTTTGTCACTTTTTGTCATTTTTTTGGTCATTTTTTAAGTAATTTTCTGGTCTAATTTTTGTAATTTTTTATCATTTATTGGTCCAATTTTTGTAATATTTAGTAATGTTTTTTGTAATTTTTTGATCAAATCTTGGTCATTTTTTTGTCACTTTTTAATAAATTTTTGGTCCATTTTTTGTAATATTTTTGTCATTTTTTTTGTAATATTTTGTAAAAAAATTTGTCATTTTTTCGTCTTTTTTTTCTTTTTTTGATCAATTTTTTATCATTTTTTTGTCCTATTTTGGTCATTTTTGGTACATTTTTTTGTCATTTTTTTGTCAAAGTTTTCTCACTTTCTTTGTCACATTTCCATCATTGTTTTCGTCTCAGTTTTGTTGATATTTTCACACCTTTTTTCCAGAAGCTTTTGGATTGGGGTAAAGCCAAACTGGAGAAAATGCTCTCGGTTCAGGCGGGAGTTAAGGGGTTACAGGAACAGGCCGGTGTTTCCAGACTGAGATGTTCTGAGCTTAGACGAGTTCATGTGTCCCTGTCTGGTCGTCACGCGTGTCCTCAGTCACGTTAGCACAGACGGCGTTAGCATTTAGCCTCGTCTAAGCTCAGAACATCTGAGTGTGGGAAAACCCCGGCCTGTTCCTGTGTGACATTATGACATCATTATGACCTCATTACGACATCATTATGACCTCATTACGACATCATTATGACCTCATTACGACATCATTATGACCTCATTACGACATCATTATGACCTCATTACGACCTCACTACGACCTCACTACGACCTCATTATGACATCACTACGACCTCACTACGACCTCATTATGACCTCAGTATGACCTCAGTATGACATCACTATGACCTCATTATGACCTCAGTATGACCTCAGTATGACCTCACTACGACCTCACTACGACCTCATTATGACCTCATTATGACCTCATTATGACCTCATTATGACCTCAGTATGACCTCAGTATGACCTCACTACGACCTCACTACGACCTCACTACGACCTCACTACGACCTCATTATGACCTCATTATGACCTCAGTATGACCTCAGTATGACCTCATTATGACCTCATTACGACCTCATTACGACCTCAGTATGACATCAGTATGACCTCAGTATGACATCAGTATGACCTCATTATGACCTCATTATGACCTCATTACGACCTCATTACGACCTCACTACGACATCACTATGACCTCATTATGACCTCATTATGACCTCATTATGACCTCAGTATGACCTCAGTATGACCTCAGTATGACCTCACTACGACCTCACTACGACCTCATTATGACCTCATTATGACCTCAGTATGACCTCAGTATGACCTCAGTATGACCTCAGTATGACCTCATTATGACCTCATTATGACCTCATTACGACCTCATTACGACCTCATTACGACCTCATTATGACATCACTATGACCTCAGTATGACATCAGTATGACCTCATTATGACCTCATTATGACCTCATTATGACCTCATTACGACCTCATTATGACCTCATTATGACATCACTATGACCTCAGTATGACATCATTATGACATCACTATGACCTCACTATGACCTCATTACGACCTCATTATGACATCACTATGACCTCAGTATGACCTCATTATGACCTCATTATGACCTCATTACGACCTCATTATGACCTCATTATGACATCACTATGACCTCAGTATGACATCATTATGACATCACTATGACCTCACTATGACCTCATTACGACCTCATTACGACCTCATTATGACATCACTATGACCTCAGTATGACATCACTATGACCTCACTATGACCTCATTACGACCTCATTATGACCTCATTATGACATCACTATGACCTCAGTATGACATCAGTATGACCTCAGTATGACCTCAGTACGACCTCATTATGACCTCATTATGACCTCATTACGACCTCATTACGACCTCATTACGACCTCACTATGACCTCAGTATGACATCACTATGACCTCAGTATGACCTCATTACGACCTCATTATGACCTCATTATGACATCACTATGACCTCATTATGACCTCATTACGACCTCATTACGACCTCAGTATGACATCACTATGACCTCACTATGACCTCATTATGACCTCATTATGACCTCATTATGACCTCAGTATGACCTCAGTATGACCTCAGTATGACCTCACTACGACCTCACTACGACCTCATTATGACCTCATTATGACATCAGTATGACCTCATTATGACCTCATTATGACCTCATTATGACCTCATTACGACCTCATTATGACCTCATTATGACATCACTATGACCTCACTATGACCTCACTATGACCTCATTACGACCTCATTACGACCTCATTACGACCTCATTATGACATCACTATGACCTCAGTATGACATCAGTATGACCTCATTATGACCTCATTATGACCTCATTACGACCTCATTATGACCTCATTATGACATCACTATGACCTCAGTATGACATCACTATGACCTCATTATGACCTCATTATGACCTCATTACGACCTCATTATGACCTCATTATGACATCACTATGACCTCAGTATGACATCATTATGACATCACTATGACCTCACTATGACCTCATTACGACCTCATTACGACCTCATTACGACCTCATTACGACATCACTATGACCTCAGTATGACATCAGTATGACCTCATTATGACCTCATTATGACCTCATTATGACCTCATTACGACCTCATTATGACCTCATTATGACATCACTATGACCTCAGTATGACATCATTATGACATCACTATGACCTCACTATGACCTCATTACGACCTCATTACGACCTCATTATGACCTCAGTATGACCTCATTACGACCTCATTACGACCTCATTACGACCTCATTATGACATCACTATGACCTCATTATGACCTCATTATGACCTCATTATGACCTCAGTATGACCTCATTATGACCTCATTATGACCTCATTACGACCTCATTACGACCTCATTATGACATCACTATGACCTCATTATGACCTCATTATGACCTCAGTATGACCTCATTATGACCTCATTACGACCTCATTACGACCTCATTACGACATCACTATGACCTCATTATGACCTCATTATGACCTCAGTATGACCTCATTATGACCTCATTATGACCTCATTACGACCTCATTATGACCTCATTATGACATCACTATGACCTCAGTATGACATCATTATGACATCACTATGACCTCACTATGACCTCATTACGACCTCATTACGACCTCATTACGACCTCATTATGACATCACTATGACCTCAGTATGACATCAGTATGACCTCATTATGACCTCATTATGACCTCATTATGACCTCATTACGACCTCATTATGACCTCATTATGACATCACTATGACCTCAGTATGACATCATTATAACATCACTATGACCTCACTATGACCTCATTACGACCTCATTATGACCTCATTACGACCTCATTATGACCTCATTATGACATCACTATGACCTCATTATGACCTCATTATGACCTCAGTATGACCTCATTATGACATCATTATGACATCACTATGACCTCATTATGACCTCATTACGACCTCATTATGACCTCATTATGACATCACTATGACCTCATTATGACCTCATTACGACCTCATTATGACCTCATTATGACATCACTATGACCTCATTATGACCTCATTACGACCTCATTATGACCTCATTATGACATCACTATGACATCACTATGACCTCATTATGACCTCATTATGACCTCATTATGACATCACTATGACCTCATTATGACCTCATTATGACATCACTATGACCTCATTATGACCTCATTATGACCTCATTACGACCTCATTATGACCTCATTATGACATCACTATGACCTCATTATGACATCACTATGACCTCATTATGACATCACTATGACCTCAGTATGACATCATTATGACATCACTATGACCTCACTATGACCTCGTTACCTTGGTGGAAGGCGGAGACGTGCGGATGGGAGCAGCTGATTGGCCGCAGCTCCAGGTTGGGATTGTGGGCGTGTTCCAGGTACAGACTCACCTGAGGGAGACACAGTTAGTGTGAGCGACGCCCGCAGGCCCCGCTTTGGGAACCCCCCCCCCCCCTGTACCTGCTCTCTGATTGGCTGGCTGAGGCTGAACACCCCGAGCTCTCTGATTGGCTGTTGGCTTTTTGTGAAGGAGATGGACATGAGCAGCAGCGAATCATATCCCATCGTCTGACTGAACGCCGAGAGCTCCGCCTCCGCGCCCGGCCGGACCAGGAAGTCCTAGAACACAGGGGCCAATCAGAGACAAAGATACCTTCAGGGGGAGGAGTTACCTTCAGAGGGAGGAGTTACCTTCAGGGGGGAGGGGTTACCTTCAGAGGGAGGAGTTACCTTCAGAGGGAGGAGTTACCTTCAGGGGGGAGGAGTTACCTTCAGGGGGGAGGGGTTACCTTCAGGGGGGAGGGGTTACCTTCAGGGGGAGGGGTTACCTTCAGGGGGGAGGGGTTACCTTCAGAGGGAGGAGTTACCTTCAGGGGGGAGGGGTTACCTTCAGGGGGGAGGGGTTACCTTCAGGGGGGAAGAGTTACCTTCAGGGGGAGGAGTTACCTTCAGGGGGAGGAGTCACCTTCAGGGGGAGGAGTTACCTTCAGGGGGAGGAGTTACCTTCAGGGGGAGGAGTTACCTTCAGGGGGAGGGGTTACCTTCAGGGGGAGGGGTTACCTTCAGGGGGAGGAGTTACCTTCAGGGGGAGGAGTTACCTTCAGGGGGAGGGGTCACCTTCAGGGGGAGGGGTCACCTTCAGGGGGAGGGGTCACCTTCAGGGGGAGGGGTCACCTTCAGGGGGAGGGGTCACCTTCAGGGGGAGGGGTCACCTTCAGGGGGAGGGGTCACCTTCAGGGGGAGGGGTTACCTTCAGGGGGAGGGGTTACCTTCAGGGGGAGGGGTTACCTTCAGGGGGAGGAGTTACCTTCAGGGGGAGGAGTTACCTTCAGGGGGAGGAGTTACCTTCAGGGGGAGGAGTTACCTTCAGGGGGAGGAGTTACCTTCAGGGGGAGGAGTCACCTTCAGGGGGAGGAGTCACCTTCAGGGGGAGGGGTCACCTTCAGGGGGAGGGGTCACCTTCAGGGGGAGGGGTCACCTTCAGGGGGAGGGGTCACCTTCAGGGGGAGGAGTCACCTTCAGGGGGAGGAGTCACCTTCAGGGGGAGGAGTCACCTTCAGGGGGAGGAGTCACCTTCAGGGGGAGGAGTTACCTTCAGGGGGAGGAGTTACCTTCAGGGGGAGGAGTTACCTTCAGGGGGAGGAGTTACCTTCAGGGGGAGGAGTTACCTTCAGGGGGAGGGGTCACCTTCAGGGGGAGGGGTCACCTTCAGGGGGAGGAGTTACCTTCAGGGGGAGGAGTTACCTTCAGGGGCAGGAGTTACCTTCAGGGGGAGGAGTTACCTTCAGGGGGAGGGGTCACCTTCAGGGGGAGGGGTCACCTTCAGGGGGAGGGGTCACCTTCAGGGGGAGGAGTTACCTTCAGGGGCAGGAGTTACCTTCAGGGGGAGGGGTTACCTTCAGGGGGAGGGGTTACCTTCAGGGGGAGGGGTTACCTTCAGGGGGAGGGGTTACCTTCAGGGGGAGGGGTTACCTTCAGGGGGAGGCGTTACCTTCAGGGGGAGGAGTTACCTTCAGGGGGAGGAGTTACCTTCAGGGGGAGGGGTTACCTTCAGGGGGAGGGGTTACCTTCAGGGGGAGGGGTTACCTTCAGGGGGAGGAGTTACCTTCAGGGGGAGGGGTTACCTTCAGGGGGAGGTAGAGGACGCTGATGCCGAGGCTCATGTCGGGTCCGGACACAGACTTCAGGTCCTTCCTCAGCATCTGCTCCGAGTCCAGACCTGAGGGAGACACAGAGACACAGGGCGTTACCGTGGTTACCCCGAGAGACTGGCTCCACCTCCACCTCCACCTCCACCTCCACCTCCACAATCTGGAGCTGAACGCCCAGAAGACAGTGGAGATGATCGTGGACAGACTCTTCCACCCCATCTCCACCGTGGACTCCTCCATCATCACCCAGGACAAGCTGCCTCATGAAGAAGGCCCAGCAGAGGATGTTCTTCTCCACAGCTGACCCTTCTCAGCCTGGACACGGACTATTCCCCCCTCAGGCAGGAGGCCACGGTCCCTCGACCTCGCACAGACGGATCTGCTCCGTTTTCTCACCGCTGACGTCGAACTTGGCGAGCTGCAGCTCCTGGAACAGCTCAGATCTTTGAGGCAGCGTCTGGACCGAGGCCTCCAGCTTCAGGAGAACTTCAGAGTCTTTGGGAGTGACTTTCCCCGCGTCAGGAGACATGTCCACGCAGTCCACCAGCACGGTCCCTGAAACAGACACACGGCACACACTTTTTATGGTCATTTTTTTGCCATTTTTTTGTCATTTTTTGTTGGTATTTTTTTGTCATTTTTTGTCATTTTTATGTCATTTTTATGTCATTTTTTGTCACATTTTTGTCATTTTTTTGTCATTTTTTGTCTTTTTTTTGTCTTTTTTTGTCTTTTTTTTTGTCTTTTTTTTTTGTCATTTTTTTGTCTTTTTTTTGTCAATTTTTGGTCAATTTTTGGTCAATTTTTGGTCATTTTTTGGTCATTTTTTTTGTCATTTTTTTGTCATTTTTTTTGTCAATTTTCTGTCAATTTTTTGTCTTTTTTTTGTCATTTTTTTTGTCACATTTTTGTCATTTTTTTTTGTCATTTTTTGTCATTTTTTGTCATTTTTTGTCATTTTTTTGTCATTTTTTGTCATTTTTAGTCATTTTTAGTCATTTTTTGTCAATTTTTTGTCAATTTTTTGTCAATTTTTTGTCTTTTTTTTGTCTTTTTTTGTCTTTTTTTTTGTCATTTTTTGTCAATTTTTTGTCAATTTTTTGTAATTTTTTTGTCATTTTCTGTCGATTTTTTGTCAATTTTTTGTCATTTTTTTGTCATTTTTTTGGTCAATGTTCTGTCAATTTTTTGTCATTTTTTTGTCATTTTTTTTGTCACATTTTTGTCTTTTTTTTTGTCATTTTTTGTCATTTTTTGTCATTTTTAGTCATTTTTTGTCAATTTTTTGTAAATTTTTTGTCAATTTTTTGTCAATTTTTTGTCTTTTTTTTGTCTTTTTTTGTCTTTTTTTTTTGTCATTTTTTGTCAATTTTTTGTCAATTTTTTGTAATTTTTTTGTCATTTTCTGTCAATTTTTTGTCAATTTTTTGTCTTTTTTTGTCACATTTTTGTCACATTTTTGTCATTTTTTGTCATTTTTTTGTCATTTTTTTGTCGTTTTTTGTCATTTTTTTGTTATTTTTTGTGATTTATTTGTGATTTTTTTTGTCATTTTTTTTGTCACATTTGTCATTTTTTGTCATTTTTTGTCATTTTTTTGTCATTTTTTTGTCATTTTTTTGTCATTTTTTTGTCATTTTTTGTGATTTATTTGTTATTTTTTTTGTCATTTTTTGTCATTTTTTTGTCATTTTTTGTCTTTTTTTTGTCTTTTTTTTGTCTTTTTTTTGTCTTTTTTTTGTCTTTTTTTTGTCTTTTTTTTGTCTTTTTTTTGTCAATTTTTTGTCAATTTTTTGTCAATTTTTGGTCAATTTTTGGTCAATTTTTTGTCATTTTTTTTGTCACATTTGTCATTTTTTGTCATTTTTTGTCATTTTTTTGTCATTTTTTTGTCATTTTTTTGTCATTTTTTGTGATTTATTTGTGATTTTTTTTTGTCATTTTTTGTCATTTTTTGTCATTTTTTTGTCATTTTTTGTCATTTTCTTGTCTTTTTTTTGTCATGTTTTTGTCACATTTTTTGTCACATTTTTGTCATTTTTTGGTCAATTTGTTGTCTTTTTTTTTGTCATTTTTTGTCATTTTTTTTGTCACATTTTTGTAATTTTTGTTGTCTTTTTTTTTGTCTTTTTTTTGGTCAATTTTTTGTCAATTTTTTGTCTTTTTTTTGGTCATTTTTTGTCATTTTTTTTGTCAATTTTCTGTCAATTTTTTGTCATTTTTTTGTCATTTTATTTGTCACATTTTTGTCATTTTTTTGTCATTTTTTGTCATTTTTTGTCATTTTTTGTCATTTTTTGTCATTTTTTTGTCATTTTTTTGGTCAATTTTTGGTCATTTTTTTTGTCATTTTTTGTCATTTTTTGGTCAATTTTTTGTCAATTTGTGTCGTTTTTTTGTAATTTTTTTGTCTTTTTTTTGTCACATTTTTGTCACTTTCTTGTAACTTTTTGTCCCCCCGACAACGCGAGGCTTTCACTGAGCTCCGTGAGGGTCAACAGGAGCTTCAGAAGGTCACCTGAGCTCCGTGAGGGTCTTCAGAAGGTCACCTGAGCTCTGTGAGGGTCACCAGGAGCTTCAGAAGGTCACCTGAGCTCCGTGAGGGTCTTCAGAAGGTCACCTGCAGCTCCATGGAGGGTCTGAGAGTTCTTACCGTAGAGCAAAGTCCCGACCACAGAGTCCAGCAGCTGCGGCGCCCCCTGCAGGACGCGCTCGGCCACCAGCGTCGCACACGACCCCACGGGCTCCACGGCAACGGGACAACAGGAAGTGACACGCTCCAGTTTGTGATGGTCGATGACCTCCACCACCGCCCCCTCCAGGTCACTGTCGGAACTGCACACACAGGGGCGGGGTTTAGGGGCGGAGCTTAGGGGCAGAGTTTAGGGGCGGAGTTTGGGGGCGGAGCTTAGGGGCGGAGCTTAGGGGCGGGGTTTAGGGGCGGGGTTTAGGGGCGGGGTTTGGGGGCGGAGCTTAGGGGCGGGGTTTAGGGGCGGGGTTTAGGGGCGGAGCTTAGGGGCGGAGCTTAGGGGCGGAGCTTAGGGGCGGGGTTTAGGGGCGGAGCTTAGGGGCGGAGCTTAGGGGCGGGGTTTAGGGGCGGAGCTTAGGGGCGGAGCTTAGGGGCGGAGCTTAGGGGCGGAGCTTAGGGGCGGGGTTTAGGGGCAGAGTTTAGGGGCGGAGTCTGGGGCGGAGCTTAGGGGCGGAGCTTAGGGGCGGGGTTTAGGGGCAGAGTTTAGGAGCGGAGTCAGGAGCGGAGTCTGGGGCGGAGTTTAGGGGCGGAGCTTAGGGGCGGAGCTTAGGGGCGGGGTTTAGGGGCAGAGTTTAGGAGCGGAGTCTGGGGCGGAGTTTAGGGGCGGAGTGTGAGAGCGGGGCCTGCGGCGGAGAGAGGGCGGGGCCTGAAGCGCAGTGAGGGCGGGGCCTGCGGCGGAGAGAGGGCGGGGCCTGAAGCGCAGTGAGGGCGGGGCCTGAAGCGCAGTGTGAGGGCGGGGCCTGTAGCGGAGTGAGGGCGGGGCCTGTAGCGGAGTGAGGGCGGGGCCTGAAGCGGAGTGTGACGGCGGGGCCTGAAGCGCAGTGAGGGCGGGGCCTGAAGCGCAGTGAGGGCGGGGCTGAAGCAGACTGAGGGCGGGGCCTGAAGCGCAGTGAGGGCGGGGCCTGAAGCGCAGTGAGGGCGGGGCTGAAGCAG
>NW_027639119.1:0-33065 GCF_951799975.1 Gobius niger
GGTTCAGGATAAAGCTCTGCCCCGGTTCAGGATAAAGCTCTGCCCTGGTTCAGGATAAAGCTCTGCCCTGTTCAGGATAAAGCTCTGCCCTGGTTCAGGATAAAGCTCTGCCTGGTTCAGGATAAAGCTCTGTTCTGGTTCAGGATAAAGCTCTGCCCTGGTTCAGGATAAAGCTCTGCCCTGGTTCAGGATAAAGCTCTGCCCTGGTTCAGGATAAAGCTCTGCCCTGGTTCAGGATAAAGCTCTGCCCTGGTTCAGGATAAAGCTCTGCCCTGGTTCAGGATAAAGCTCTGCCCTGGTTCAGGATAAAGCTCTGTTCTGGTTCAGGATAAAGCTCTGTTCTGGTTCAGGATAAAGCTCTGCCCTGGTTCAGGATAAAGCTCTGCCCTGGTTCAGGATAAAGCTCTGCCCTGGTTCAGGATAAAGCTCTGCCCCGGTTCAGGATAAAGCTCTGACCTGTCCCCCCTGCCCCCCCTCAGCCCGGCGGCGCCCGCGTGCCCCTGGAGGTGGTGCTCCTGAAGAAGGCGTCCGGCTGTCGCGGCGTGATCCGGCTCCTGGACTGGTTCGAGCGCTCCGACAGCTACATCCTGGTCATGGAGCGGCCGGAACACGCCAAGGACCTGTTCGACTTCATCACGGAGCGCGGCGCCCTGTCCGAGGAGCTGGCGCGCTCCTTCTTCAGGCAGATCGCCGAGGCCGTGCGGCACTGCCACGGCGTCGGCGTCGTCCACCGCGACATCAAGGACGAGAACATCCTGGTGGACACGCGCACGGGCGAGACCAAGCTCATCGACTTCGGCTCCGGGGCGGTGCTGAGGGACACGGTGTACACCAGCTTCGACGGTGAGTCAGCGAGCCAGTGTGGCCAGTGTGGCCAGTGTGGCCTGTACGGCGCCCCCTGCTGCCCGGCACTAACCCCGCCTCTCTCCTCAGGCACGCGCGTGTACAGCCCGCCCGAGTGGATCCGCTTCCACCGGTACCACGGCCGCAGCGCCGCCGTGTGGTCGCTGGGGGTCCTGCTGTACGACATGGTGTGTGGGGACATTCCCTTCGAGCACGACGAGGACATCCTGAAGGGGGCGCCGCTGATCCGCACACGCCTGTCCAAAGGTACCACATCTGACTCCGACTTCACCGGCTTTACCCAAACCTAAAAGCTTCTTAACCACAGAGTTTGAAGCCGATTGGCCTTAACTCCCACCTGAACCGAGAGCATTTTCTCCAGTTTGGCTTTACCCCAATCCAAAAGCTCCTGGAAAAAAGTATGAAAATAACAACAAAACTGAGACGAAAACAAGGATGGAAATGTGACAAAAAAGTGACGAAAAATGACAAAAAAATGTGATGAAAAAATGAAAAAAATGTGACAAAAATGACCAAAAATGTGACAAAAATGTGACGAAAAAATGACAAAAATGTGACAAAAAAATGACAAAAATGTGACTAAAAAATGACAAAAATGTGATAAAAATGTGACAAAAAAATGACAAAAATGTGACAAAAATGTGACAAAAAAATGACAAAAATGTGACAAAAATGTGACAAAAAAGGACAAAAATGTGACAAAAAAAGGACAAAAATGTGACAAAAATGTGACAAAAAAATGACAAAAAAATGACAAAAATATGATGAAAAAATGACATAAAAATGACAAAAATATGACAAAAATGTGACAAAAAAATGACAAAAAATGACAAAAATGTGACAAAAAATGACGAAAAAATGACAAAAATGTGACAAAAAAATGACAAAAATGTGACAAAAATGAGTTGAATACCCAACAAAAAAATTGTGGGGAAAAAAATCTGCCGTGAGGAAAAAGATCCTCTCGGTTCAGGCGGGAGGTTAAGAGGTTAAGTGTTTACATTTGGGTTCAGGCGAGAGCATCAGGTTAAAGCTTTACATTTGGGTTCAGGAGGAGCGAGAGCATCAGGTTAAAGCTTTACATTTGGGTTCAGGAGGAGCATCAGGTTAAAGCTTTACATTTGGGTTCAGGAGGAGCGAGAGCATCAGGTTAAAGCTTTACATTTGGGTTCAGGAGGAGCATCAGGTTAAAGCTTTACATTTGGGTTCAGGAGGAGCATCAGGTTAAAGCTTTACATTTGGGTTCAGGCGAGAGCATCAGGTTAAAGCTTTACATTTGGGTTCAGGAGGAGCATCAGGTTAAAGCTTTACATTTGGGTTCAGGAGGAGCATCAGGTTAAAGCTTTACATTTGGGTTCAGGCGAGAGCATCAGGTTAAAGCTTTACATTTGGGTTCAGGAGGAGCATCAGGTTAAAGCTTTACATTTGGGTTCAGGAGGAGCGAGAGCATCAGGTTAAAGCTTTACATTTGGGTTCAGGAGGAGCATCAGGTTAAAGCTTTACATTTGGGTTCAGGAGGAGCATCAGGTTAAAGCTTTACATTTGGGTTCAGGAGGAGCATCAGGTTAAAGCTTTACATTTGGGTTCAGGCGAGAGCATCAGGTTAAAGCTTTACATTTGGGTTCAGGAGGAGCATCAGGTTAAAGCTTTACATTTGGGTTCAGGAGGAGCATCAGGTTAAAGCTTTACATTTGGGTTCAGGAGGAGCGAGAGCATCAGGTTAAAGCTTTACATTTGGGTTCAGACGAGAGCATCAGGTTAAAGCTTTACATTTGGGTTCAGGAGGAGCGAGAGCATCAGGTTAAAGCTTTACATTTGGGTTCAGGAGGAGCATCAGGTTAAAGCTTTACATTTGGGTTCAGGAGGAGCATCAGGTTAAAGCTTTACATTTGGGTTCAGGAGGAGCATCAGGTTAAAGCTTTACATTTGGGTTCAGGAGGAGCATCAGGTTAAAGCTTTACATTTGGGTTCAGGAGGAGCGAGAGCATCAGGTTAAAGCTTTACATTTGGGTTCAGACGAGAGCATCAGGTTAAAGCTTTACATTTGGGTTCAGGAGGAGCGAGAGCATCAGGTTAAAGCTTTACATTTGGGTTCAGGAGAGCGAGAGCATCAGGTTAAAGCTTTACATTTGGGTTCAGGAGAGCGAGAGCATCAGGTTAAAGCTTTACATTTGGGTTCAGGAGGAGCATCAGGTTAAAGCTTTACATTTGGGTTCAGGCGAGAGCATCAGGTTAAAGCTTTACATTTGGGTTCAGGAGGAGCATCAGGTTAAAGCTTTACATTTGGGTTCAGGCGAGAGCATCAGGTTAAAGCTTTACATTTGGGTTCAGGAGGAGCATCAGGTTAAAGCTTTACATTTGGGTTCAGGCGAGAGCATCAGGTTAAAGCTTTACATTTGGGTTCAGGAGGAGCATCAGGTTAAAGCTTTACATTTGGGTTCAGGAGGAGCGAGAGCATCAGGTTAAAGCTTTACATTTGGGTTCAGGAGGAGCGAGAGCATCAGGTTAAAGCTTTACATTTGGGTTCAGGAGGAGCATCAGGTTAAAGCTTTACATTTGGGTTCAGGCGAGAGCATCAGGTTAAAGCTTTACATTTGGGTTCAGGCGAGAGCATCAGGTTAAAGCTTTACATTTGGGTTCAGGAGGAGCATCAGGTTAAAGCTTTACATTTGGGTTCAGGCGAGAGCATCAGGTTAAAGCTTTACATTTGGGTTCAGGAGGAGCGAGAGCATCAGGTTAAAGCTTTACATTTGGGTTCAGGAGGAGCATCAGGTTAAAGCTTTACATTTGGGTTCAGGAGGAGCATCAGGTTAAAGCTTTACATTTGGGTTCAGGCGAGAGCATCAGGTTAAAGCTTTACATTTGGGTTCAGGAGGAGCGAGAGCATCAGGTTAAAGCTTTACATTTGGGTTCAGGAGGAGCATCAGGTTAAAGCTTTACATTTGGGTTCAGGAGGAGCATCAGGTTAAAGCTTTACATTTGGGTTCAGGAGGAGCGAGAGCATCAGGTTAAAGCTTTACATTTGGGTTCAGGAGGAGCGAGAGCATCAGGTTAAAGCTTTACATTTGGGTTCAGGAGGAGCATCAGGTTAAAGCTTTACATTTGGGTTCAGGCGAGAGCATCAGGTTAAAGCTTTACATTTGGGTTCAGGCGAGAGCATCAGGTTAAAGCTTTACATTTGGGTTCAGGAGGAGCATCAGGTTAAAGCTTTACATTTGGGTTCAGGCGAGAGCATCAGGTTAAAGCTTTACATTTGGGTTCAGGAGGAGCGAGAGCATCAGGTTAAAGCTTTACATTTGGGTTCAGGAGGAGCATCAGGTTAAAGCTTTACATTTGGGTTCAGGCGAGAGCATCAGGTTAAAGCTTTAGATTTGGGTTCAGGAGGAGCATCAGGTTAAAGCTTTAGATTTGGGTTCAGGAGGAGCATCAGGTTAAAGCTTTACATTTGGGTTCAGGAGGAGCGAGAGCATCAGGTTAAAGCTTTACATTTGGGTTCAGGAGGAGCATCAGGTTAAAGCTTTACATTTGGGTTCAGGCGGAGCGAGAGCATCAGGTTAAAGCTTTACATTTGGGTTCAGGAGGAGCATCAGGTTAAAGCTTTACATTTGGGTTCAGGAGGAGCGAGAGCATCAGGTTAAAGCTTTACATTTGGGTTCAGGAGGAGCATCAGGTTAAAGCTTTACATTTGGGTTCAGGAGGAGCGAGAGCATCAGGTTAAAGCTTTACATTTGGGTTCAGGAGGAGCGAGAGCATCAGGTTAAAGCTTTACATTTGGGTTCAGGCGAGAGCATCAGGTTAAAGCTTTACATTTGGGTTCAGGAGGAGCGAGAGCATCAGGTTAAAGCTTTACATTTGGGTTCAGGAGGAGCATCAGGTTAAAGCTTTACATTTGGGTTCAGGCGAGAGCATCAGGTTAAAGCTTTACATTTGGGTTCAGGAGGAGCGAGAGCATCAGGTTAAAGCTTTACATTTGGGTTCAGGCGAGAGCATCAGGTTAAAGCTTTACATTTGGGTTCAGGCGAGAGCATCAGGTTAAAGCTTTACATTTGGGTTCAGGCGAGGTAACCGCATCAGGCTGAAGCTTCTTCTCGACCTCTAACACGGCTCCCTCTGTCCTCGCAGAATGCCAGCAGCTGATTGGCTGGTGCCTCTCTCTCCGTCCCGCCGATCGCCCCTCCCTCGACGACATCCTGAACCACGCCTGGATGCAGGGCGCCCCCTGTGGCCACCAGGAGGAGCGCGGGCCTGAGCTGGTCCTTCACAGCATCGCTCCGTCGCCCACCACTGTAGTAACTGTACCCACTGTGCCCGCGGCGCCCCCTGCTGTGCCCGCGGCGCCGCTGCGGTGACCACGGCCTCACAGACTCTCACACTACTGTCCTTCTGAAGTGCCTCAACCCGGACACACCTGGAAATACTTGAAAACCAGTCCAGAGAAACGGCAGATATTTATTATGAGCTTATTTATTCACACACATCTGGACCACAGCTGTAGGCCGTGTTTCCTGAAGGTCTGGACAAACATCTGCCTCAGAGTCGGGTCCAAACGGGTCCAGAACGTTAAAGAACTTCCTCAACGAAAGATGAAATTGTAAATTATTCTAGAAACTATTTTTATACGAGTGTTTGAATAAATATTTTTGTCAGTGATTTCCCGCCTGGGCTTTTCTTCTGAACCGTGTTCTTCAGAGTTTAGATCGAGTTTATTTGGAGAAGTCGTTTCCACAGACGTTCGAGACGACGATGCTGATGAATATAATGAATAATAATGATGCCTAATAAAGTGGAACGTCCTTTTTCAGTAGTTTTTCCCTTAACTGGACTTAACCTGAAACTGATCCTCCAGGTCTGAGATTAAAGTCCGTGATTCAAACTGAGACACAAAACCATCCATGAGTTTCATTATTACATCTTTATTATTACATTTAGTTTGTTTGTTTGTCCCTCCCTCATATAAACTGCGTTCATTAGGGCTGTGCAATTAATCGAAATTCGATTACGATTTCGATCACAACAGTAAACGATTACAAAATTAGCATAATCGCAAAAAAAATCGATTTTAATTGTTTTTATCAACAATTTTTTTTTTTTTTTTTTTTTAAATTTTCTTTTTTTCTAATTTTTAATTTTTGGATTTTTGTCTTTTTTTTTAATGAATTTTTGTCTTTTTTTTTATGGATTTTTGTCATTTTTTTAATGAATTTTTGTCTTTTTTTGATGGATTTTTGTCATTTTTTTAATGAATTTTTGTCATTTTTTTAATGAATTTTTGTCACTTTTTTGATGGATTTTTGTCACTTTTTTAATGGATTTTTGTCACTTTTTTGTTGGATTTTTGTCACTTTTTTGCTGGATTTTTTTAAAGGCAACAAATAATCATTTAAATAATCGTGATTATTATTGTTTCAATAATCGAGCAGCCGTAGCGTTCATGCCGTTTTACTCGTCTGTCCTTTTGTTTTATGGATTAGACTCTGGAATAAAGTCGACTGAAGTTTCCGTTCATGTTTGTAAATGAGGATCTGCCGTCACTTCCTCAGCTTTTTTTCCGAGAAACTTTTTAAGGAAGTTGTTTTTTCAGCGTTTCTGTGAAGCCTCGACCTGGACGGTGACGTTTCCCCTCAGCCTCTGCGGTCGCGGGTTCCACTTCCTGTCGAAGCTCGAGCTGTTTCTGACTCTTCTCAGAAACTCCCCCCGAGCTCCTGAAACTCTGCGTCTGCAGGCGTGTTGCTTAGCGTGTTGGTAAGCGTGTTGTTAGACGTGTTGTTAGACGTGTCAAAGCCTCAGTGCAGCTGCTGCTCGTCCTGAGTCAAACCACAGCTTCAGCTCAGACCCTGGAGCTCTGGTGGGGGTCGAGCGGGTCGAGGGTCGAGCGGGTCGTCCTGTGGTTCCACACTCACACTGTGGTTGTGTCTTTGGGCAGGACACTTCTCTCGCTCCCCAGTGTTTGCAGACACAGCTGAAGGAGTGAAGCGCTTGGGGCCTAAAGCAGGAGGTCGTGTCATTTCCCTTCAGCCTCGCACTGATCTTTACTCACTAGTGTTTTTAACATCAATAAACTAAACTAACAAACTCTATATTTAGTTACACCATGGTCTGGGTGAATACTGGACTCTGATTGGCTGGTGCATTATTTTGGATTTAGTGTTTGCTAAATGTTTGTAGAGGAGAGTGAGCAGCTAGGTTAGCTACTGTTAATAACATATGAGCTTTACATTTCTATTGGAAACGGTTAAGGCTATTCTGGGGAAAAGCAACAAAACTGGAACAATGATGGAAATGTGACAAAAAAAGTGACGAAAACTTGATGAAAGAGTGGCAAAAATGTCAAGAAATTGACAAAAAATGGAGGCAAAAATAAAAAAAAAAATGAAAAAAAAAAAGAAAAAATTTAAAAAAAAGAAAAAAAGAAAAAACAGAAAAAAACGACAAAAAAACGAGTAAAAAATGACCAAAAAAAATTGAAAAAAAATTGTAAGAAAATGAAAAAAAAAATTAAACAAAAAAATACTAAAAAAATGAAAAAAATGACAAAAAAACGACTAAAAAACAACAAAAAAAACACCAAAAAATGAAAACAATGAAAAAAAATGAACTAAAATTTGACAAAAAATGACAAAAAAAGACAAAAAAAGAAAAAAAAAAAAAAAATTGACAAAAAACGACAAAAAAAGGACAAATAATGTGAAAAATAAGGTAAATAAGTGGTGCCCACGAGTGGCGCATATCGGTGTTTCCTTCCAGGGAAAAGTGTTTCCGGGTTAGTCCTGTTGTGTTGTGATTCTGTGCTGATGTTGTGTCGTTGAGCCTGACTGAGATCCTCGTAATAGCTGCGGAGAATGACTCGCTCTGAGACCAGCCTTCAGTGACCGGCTAATAACCCACACAAAATAGTCCCGTAGTCTGGCAGGTTTAGTGACTTTAGTCAATGAAAAACACATTTATTATAAATGTTAGGTTTGTGGGACCCTGGTATAAGCGGATTAAACAACGAGGAGCCGCGTTAGACGTTATAATGCAGGAGGAACAACACTGTGTCGGCCGTTAGAACCGGCTAACGCGGCTCCGAGCTGTTTAATCCTTACTTATTTAAGAAGTAAATATGAGTTTGCCACAAGCACTCGTTCTCAGGCCGGTGTTTAACGACAACTGTCCCGAGAATGGTGATTTTTTATCTTTAGGCAGTGGAATGACGTTTACCCTCTTCCATTCTTGAGGACTTTTGGTGAGACTTAGTTTAATGACATGACTCACTGCTGGAGCAAACATTTCTGCAGTCATTTCAACAAGTGACAATCAGTTTCATCCACGCCAGGCGGGTTATTCTTTAGATTTTTCAGAATGTTTTCAATTTTGCATGTTTCAGTATTCAAAAAATCCTCAGACTCTCTACCTTTGTCGTAAAATAATCATTAAAATAGTTTGCAATCTCAATTGGTTTCGTCATAAAGTTTCCATCCACTTCTATAAATGATATTGCCTCTTTTTTCTTCCCGTTAAATCATTTATTATGTTCCATAGTTTCTTATTATCATTTTTAATATTGTCGATTCTAATTCCATAGTGCAGTTTCCTCTTGTTTCTGTTCAGTTTTGTAGTTTGATTTCTCAGTTTACGGTAGAAGATCCTCTGCCTTCCTGAGAGATGCTGTTTCCTTTGCTTGTTCCCGGTGTTTTATTCGTTGTTTTAGATCTTTATCCAGCCCGGGTGTTTCTTTGTTCTTTACTTTGAACCTTCTGACTGGAGCTGCTTTAATATGGACAGAAAAGTATCATTCAACTTTAGCCTGGCCTCGTCAACATGACTTATTACAGCTGCCCCTTTAGCGCTTCGGATTTCCTTAATAAAATCTTCTTTTATGAACTTTTTATAAGATCTTTTGTTGTAAATGCTTGGACCACACTCTTCTATGTGGTTTTCCTCACTGTGAGAGTCAGGTTATTCACTGCGTCCAGCTCGGATAGATCGTGCTTTAGTACAGAGTCAGGAGTATTCGTGCAGATGTGATCAATGCATGACCGAGCTGCTGACTGGGGGGGTCACCCTAAACCCCATGAGGGTGAGGGTAACCCCCCCGTAAGAGTGAGGGTAAACCCCCCATGAGGGTGAGGGTGAGGGTGACTCCTGTAACCCCCGTGAGGGTGAAGCTAACTCCCCAGTTAGAAAGTGAACACAGTGTTTTGTTAATAATGAATGTAATTATTAGAGAAAATGAGTCACGATTAAACGTGTGTTGACGTGTGTCAGAGCGGTGTCACACACACACACACACACACACACACACACACACACACACACACACACACACACACACACACACACACACACACCCCTCCCCCCCTCACCTTCCCGTAAACACTCTCTTCCTCATTCCGCTGAGGCCGATGAGGAAACACGACTGACAGACGGGAAACGCTCACACACTTACGGGCAGCGAGTGGGCGGGGCTCCGGGGGCGGGGCTCAGGGGGCGGGGCTCAGTGGGCGGGGCTCAGGGGGCGGGGCTCAGGGGGCGGGGCTCATTGACCTGTTGAACCTTAGTTTACTAACTTTCTGAATGTTGAAACTCGGTGCTGCTTCAGCTAAATGTGACGATGTGAGTGTTTGAACCTCATCTGAAAAACCCACAAAACTAAACTGAGCTTTTTCCTCAAGTCACTTTTTTTTATCACTTTTTTGTCGGGCAGTCGACTCATTTTTGTCACTTTTTCGTGACTTTTTCGTCAAATTATTCACATTTTTTTATGTCAAATTCTTATCATTTTTTCGTCCATTTTTTTGTCAAATTTTTTATCACTTTTTTTGCTGGGCAGTCGTCTAATTTTTGTCACAAAAGTAGTTTGTTCTGATTCTGGATGTAGTTTCCCATTTGTCTGATTTACTTAGAAATGATAATAACGAATAACTTTAGCAGTTAGTTTCACCAAAAAGGTGTTTAAGCCTGAAGACATTTGAATGTATCAGTTTATCAAATGTTGTTGTTTTAATAAAGCACAAACCAATCGAAACAGTAAGTTAAAGAGTGCCTCTGTGGACAGCTCTGTTTCACTGCAGTAAACTGTGGTTTATGTTTTGTTATTGGTGGAATAAGTTGGAATCACTGACTCTTTCAGTCTCAAAAGTCCAATAAAGTCCATGATTAAATGGAGAATATTAGTGCAGTCACTCGTACATGATACATAAGGTCATAAAGCCGCCCCTTATTTCTGTTGAATCTGCTTTTTTCCTTTTCCAGGACAGTCACGTGATGAAAACATGTTGTGGAGCCTGGTCCTGTAAAGCATCGCCTCACTTTATTTAAGAGGTTTGTTTTCATGGGACGTTCAGAGTGAATCCTCCAGGGCTCGGAACAACTGCATCCACACTGTAAAATACATGTTCTGCAAACTGCTCCAACCCTTTTTAGAGCAATATTCTTTACACGGTTTGACGACTATCTGACTGAAAATCCTGATAAATCTTATATTAATCTAAGCTCTGAATCCTCAGTTTCTGTCCTTTTGGCTCCTCAGAATGTGGCTTTGATTCTTGACTGAACTTTCTGTTAAAAACTTAAACTGTGATTGTCTGGAGGACTTTGGACTACAGAGAAGTGATCCTGATGAGACTCTGCTAAAGATCATGGATAAAACCTGGCGTCAGATCAGAGGTATTTATCTGTTTATCACCGTCTTATAATCAAGTCCTGCATCTAGATTTACAGGGTTTATTGGCTTGGCCTAAGTTAATGTCAGAGAAGTGAGATTTCTTTTGTTTCATCAGATTCTAACTTGGGCCTAGAACAAAATGACTCTGTGACTCTGACCTTTGCCCTTCCTGACCCCGCCCCCTTCCTTTTGCTTCACACTTACACTAATTCTTTGAACTGAACATTCGTTTCCTCTCAGAGTTTCAGATTCAGATACGAGTGTATAAATACAGGGGCGGACCGGCCACATGTCCGTTCTGGAAGAGCACAGAACCGAGCTTTACCCAAATCTAAAAGCTAAAAAGAAAAGCATCAAAATAGCGAGAAAAAGGGGATGAAAACATGAGGAAAACACGGACAAAAAAACACAACAAAATAAAAAAATAAATAAAAATGTGACAAAAATTGTGACAAAAAAATGTGACAAAAATTCAACAAAAATGTGACAAAAATTCAACAAAAATGTGACAAAAAATCAACAAAAATGTGACAAAAAATCAACAAAAATGTGACAAAAATTCAACAAAAATGTGACAAAAATTCAACAAAAATGTGACAAAAATTCAACAAAAATGTGACAAAAATTCAACAAAAATGTGACAAAAAATCAACAAAAATGTGACAAAAAATCAACAAAAATGTGACAAAAAATCAACAAAAATGTGACAAAAATTCAGCAAAAATGTGACAAAAATTCAACAAAAATGTGACAAAAAATCAACAAAAATGTGACAAAAAATCAACAAAAATGTGACAAAAAATCAACAAAAATGTGACAAAAATTCAACAAAAATGTGACAAAAATTCAACAAAAATGTGACAAAAATTCAACAAAAATGTGACAAAAATTCAACAAAAATGTGACAAAAAAATGTGACAAAAATTCAACAAAAATGTGACAAAAATTCAACAAAAATGTGACAAAAATTCAACAAAAATGTGACAAAAAATCAACAAAAATGTGACAAAAATTCAACAAAAATGTGACAAAAATTCAACAAAAATGTGACAAAAAAATGTGACAAAAATTCAACAAAAATGTGACAAAAATTCAACAAAAATGTGACAAAAATTCAACAAAAATGTGACAAAAAATCAACAAAAATGTGACAAAAATTCAACAAAAATGTGACAAAAAAATGTGACAAAAATTCAACAAAAATGTGACAAAAATTCAACAAAAATGTGACAAAAATTCAACAAAAATGTGACAAAAATTCAACAAAAATGTGACAAAAAATCAACAAAAATGTGACAAAAAATCAACAAAAATGTGACAAAAAATCAACAAAAATGTGACAAAAATTCAACAAAAATGTGACAAAAATTCAACAAAAATGTGACAAAAAATCTACAAAAATGTGACAAAAAATCAACAAAAATGTGACAAAAATTCAACAAAAATGTGACAAAAATTCAACAAAAATGTGACAAAAATTCAACAAAAATGTGACAAAAATTCAACAAAAATGTGACAAAAAAATGTGACAAAAATTCAACAAAAATGTGACAAAAATTCAACAAAAATGTGACAAAAATTCAACAAAAATGTGACAAAAAATCAACAAAAATGTGACAAAAATTCAACAAAAATGTGACAAAAAATCAACAAAAATGTGACAAAAATTCAACAAAAATGTGACAAAAATTCAACAAAAATGTGACAAAAAAATGTGACAAAAATTCAACAAAAATGTGACAAAAATTCAACAAAAATGTGACAAAAAAATGTGACAAAAATTCAACAAAAATGTGACAAAAATTCAACAAAAATGTGACAAAAATTCAACAAAAATGTGACAAAAATTCAACAAAAATGTGACAAAAATTCAACAAAAATGTGACAAAAAATCAACAAAAATGTGACAAAAATTCAACAAAAATGTGACAAAAATTCAACAAAAATGTGACAAAAATTCAACAAAAATGTGACAAAAAATCAACAAAAATGTGACAAAAATTCAACAAAAATGTGACAAAAATTCAACAAAAATGTGACAAAAAAATGTGACAAAAATTCAACAAAAATGTGACAAAAAAATGTGACAAAAATTCAACAAAAATGTGACAAAAATTCAACAAAAATGTGACAAAAATTCAACAAAAATGTGACAAAAATTCAACAAAAATGTGACAAAAATTCAACAAAAATGTGACAAAAATTCAACAAAAATGTGACAAAAAAATGTGACAAAAATTCAACAAAAATGTGACAAAAAAATGTGACAAAAATTCAACAAAAATGTGACAAAAAAATGTGACAAAAATTCAACAAAAATGTGACAAAAATTCAACAAAAATGTGACAAAAATTCAACAAAAATGTGACAAAAATTCAACAAAAATGTGACAAAAATTCAACAAAAATGTGACAAAAATTCAACAAAAATGTGACAAAAAATCAACAAAAATGTGACAAAAATTCAACAAAAATGTGACAAAAATTCAACAAAAATGTGACAAAAAAATGTGACAAAAATTCAACAAAAATGTGACAAAAATTCAACAAAAATGTGACAAAAATTCAACAAAAATGTGACAAAAACTCAACAAAATTCGATTCGAGCTGATTTCCGATCAGCGTCTAATCTGAGAAACAATAGTGAACGTTTGAAACACTGAACAAGGACAGTGATTCAGGAGTCTCTCTACATCAGAAAGAGCCTTTAAAGGACCCTGACGACAGAACTGTTCAGCCTCCGTGTCTGGAGAGAGGGTGCGTTAGAACAGTGGTTCCCAACCTGGGGGGCGGGGCTTCCTCCCGGGGGCTCCTGGGACGGCAGGTGAGACGGCAGGTGAGACGGCAGGTGGGACGGCAGGTGGGACGGCAGGTGGGACGGCGGGTGGGCCCGGAGCTTTGTCTGGTCAGAGGGTCAGGTCGTACATTTGCACAAATTAAAATGGGTAAAAACCAGGTCAGGTGCATAAAACTGTCTACTTTCAGAGAATGTGTTTAAATGGATATCGGTAAATATTTTCAAGTTTGGATTTTTTTTAATGTATTTCTTTGGACTGAGGGGGCGTGGCCTGACTACAGCATAGATACAGACGGCGTCTCTGGAATCGCCCATATATGGTCATGTTTGAAAACAGTTAAGGGGGAAAACAATGTGGAGAAAAATCTAAACTTTCTCTAATTATTCAAAAACGACTTTAACAAATGCTGAATTATAAATATAGTTTCTACTAAATAAAGATACAAAGACATGGGGAGGAGCAAAGTGGTTCAACAGCCCATAAATACATGAGTAACGGAGAATGCTAACCTGATGCTTCATGTTAGCATCGGGTTAATGCTAACGGTTAGCTAGTGCTTGCTATAACTGCAGTTTTTTCACTTCTACAGAACAATCTGCTGTGAGAAAATATCCATATGAGCCTGATTTAGACTTGACTTTATTTATGTGATAAATAAGTTGATTTTCCACCAGAAAATGGCTAAAAAGAGGGAAAAATTGTGTTTCTCCAAAGATTCTATTTTCCCCCTCGGCGAAGCCACGCCCCCTTCTATGACAAGATGCCGTCTGTATCTATGCGCAGGAGGGGCGTGGCCTGTCTACAGCCTGCGCAGGAGGGGCGTGGCCTGACTACAGCATGTGCAGGAGGGGGCGTGGCCTGACTACAGCCTGCGCAGGAGGGGCGTGGCCTGACTACAGCCTGCGCAGGAGGGGCGTGGCCTGACTGCAGCATGCGCAGGAGGGGCGTGGCCTGACTACAGCCTGCGCAGGAGGGGCGTGGCCTGACTACAGCCTGCGCAGGAGGGGAATCAAGAACAAAGTTTGGGAACCGCTGCAGTAGAAGGTCTTATTTTGAATGAATTACAAGATCAAGCTTTCGTCCATAAGATCCACTTGATCTGATGCTTCTGATGGTTAAAAACCCAAAATCACAAAAAATAATACAATGTGTGGAACTTTTCTGGAGCAATTTGTTATTTATGTTCCCATAGTGTGCTTGTTTCAAAAGGACGCATATTTAAAAAAACTTAAAAACCAGCTCTTATCCACCTTCTTTTTCCACGTATTTAATATTTTTAGTATTGTCTTTATTATTGTAAAATGTGAAGTCTGTGGCTTTTACACTTTTTTAAATAATTGGAGTCAGAAATGCCCATTTTCCACAAACTTCCCGCTTCAGGAGCCAGTTTCTCCTAACCTGCAGGGACTCTGCGTGTGGAACTTTTTGTGGAAGAAGTTTAACTATTGTACTTTATAAAAATCAAAAGTATTTCCTATTTCCTGGAACAAAAGTCATTTTCTAAGCCCTTTCTGAGCGCTCGAGCCGAGGGCCATAGGGAAGTGTTCAGGCGCCATCTAGTGGTTTAATCAGGCCATTGTTGAGTGTTAGTTTCGCAGTGACCATGGAGTCAGAGAATGTATTTGGAACAATTTAAATGTTTGCGTTTTCAAGTATAAATAGTCTATTCGGGAGTAAGTCTTGTCTAGAATTTGGGAACAACAGACGATACAGATCTTGGAAAGTGAAATCTTTATTATTTAACATGTTTTGATTACATATCTTATACATATATTGATTATGTGACGATCAGGGGATGCATCCAAAATATCATTAATGTTTTAACGTTTTGACACTGATATTTTTATGAGATTGTGAAGTAACGCCGACTGTAACAAGTGAATTTCTCCTTTGTGAGATGAATAAAGGTTTTTCTTATCTTATCTCTTATCTTATATACAATTTGCATAATAGTTTGGAGCAGTGTAGACGTTAGTTTATTAGGACATGACCTCAGTGCAGTAGAAGCAGGATGTCGATCTGATAAAGGCTGTTTGAGTTAGAGCTTCACAAAGACGGTCCTTGAACCACGTGGTCACTGAGGCACCTGAGCTGTTTAGCAGAACATTTAAGGCAAGTCTATTTCTCTGCTCATCCTGAAAGAGCACCGGATTTTTGACACTTTATACATTTTTAAAGAGCTTTTTTCGGACCCAGTGCAGCCTCGACCACCTTCCTCGCTCCTCAATGTGGTCAATGCGGCCTGGGTTTCACTGAGCAGCAGCTGATCAGCTGTCACCACACACACACACACACACACACACACACACACACACACACACACACACACACACACACACACACACACACACACACACACACACACACACACACACACACACACACACACACACACACACACGCACGCACACACACACACACACACACTCTCTCACTCTCGGACCCTCGAGCCGTCGCTCAGAGGACCTGGTCCCCCTGAACAGACACTGCAGCAGAGACGGACTCTCTCTGGGCCGGGTTTAGGCTGGTCTGTGTGTGCGGGTCCACAGGTCTGTGTGTGGTTCCTCAGGTCTGTGTGCGGGTCCACAGGTCTGTGTGCGGGTCCACAGGTCTGTGTGTGCGGGTCCACAGGTAGGACATTTCTCTTGGATTTATAATAATAGCTTCTTGATCTCATGCAAGATGCAATTTCTCCATCTGTGAGATCAATAAAGTATCATCTTATCTTATCTTATCTTTGCCCTTTTTTGGAGTTATAATAATGGCTTCTTGATCTGTCCGGGACGATATGGTCGTCATAGTGATGGCGAAGTTTGTAGCTGATGCGACTCTGGCCGTTTTACTGCAGTTAAAGCAAACAGTGAAACGTGGTGCTGCAAAGTTGTTGTAAAACTTCTTGATTCACTTTTCTTTAGTGACATTTCAGAGTCAGAGTCAGAGCTGTTACAAAAGGAACATGTTTGGTTTGGCCTGGACTTCATCCTCTTCGTCTCTTTCTCTGATAAAACACAAAGCTCTTCTTCAGCCTTGGCCGTAGAATCGCCTGAACCTTCCACCCCCTTCTTTACTCTTCATTTAACCCGGTTTAAGGTCTATCTAACCTCCCCCTGACGGCCCAAAGCTCTTGTTCATCACTTTGTCGTTTACTTTGACTGTTGCTAAAACAATGGAGTTATTCGTGTCTGAAACTGCAGCCAATGATGAACTCAGCCGCTGACAGCTGTGACAGGACTTGGCCGTGGGTCCTCCAGGGGGCGCCGTCACGTGTCTGATCTGACTGATAATGTCCTCATTAGTGAAGTCCACGCTCCTGGATCGAGTTACACCCAGCTTTCCAACGCCAGAGTGTCTTTAGCTCATGTGTGTGTTTCAGAACTTTGCTTTCTGCTGTTTAGAGACTAATGAGGCATTTGTTTCTGACTTTAGAGACAGACGAGGTGTTTGTTTCTGACTTTAGAGACGGACGAGGTGTTTGTTTCTGACTTTACAGACGGACAAGGTGTTTGTTTCTGACTTTAGAGACAGACGAGGTGTTTGTTTCTGACTTTACAGACGGACGAGGTGTTTGTTTCTGACTTTACAGATGGACGAGGTGTTTGTTTCTGACTTTACAGACGGACGAGGTGTTTGTTTCTGACTTTAGAGACAGACGAGGTGTTTGTTTCTGACTTTAGAGACGGACGAGGTGTTTGTTTCTGACTTTAGAGACAGACGAGGTGTTTGTTTCTGACTTTAGAGACTTAGAGACGGACGAGGTGTTTGTTTCTGACTTTACAGACGGACGAGGTGTTTGTTTCTGACTTTAGAGACTTAGAGACGGACGAGGTGTTTGTTTCTGACTTTAGAGACGGACGAGGTGTTTGTTTCTGACTTTAGAGACAGACGAGGTGTTTGTTTCTGACTTTAGAGACGGACGAGGTGTTTGTTTCTGACTCTAGAGACGGACGAGGTGTTTGTTTCTGACTTTAGAGACGGACGAGGTGTTTGTTTCTGACTTTAGAGACAGACGAGGTGTTTGTTTCTGACTTTAGAGACGGACGAGGTGTTTGTTTCTGACTTTAGAGACAGACGAGGTGTTTGTTTCTGACTTTAGAGACAGACGAGGTGTTTGTTTCTGACTTTAGAGACAGACGAGGTGTTTGTTTCTGACTTTAGAGACGGACGAGGTATTTGTTTCTGACTTTAGAGACTTAGAGACGGACGAGGTGTTTGTTTCTGACTTTAGAGACGGACGAGGTGTTTGTTTCTGACTTTAGAGACTTAGAGACGGACGAGGTGTTTGTTTCTGACTTTAGAGACGGACGAGGTGTTTGTTTCTGACTTTAGAGACTTAGAGACGGACGAGGTGTTTGTTTCTGACTTTAGAGACTTAGAGACGGACGAGGTGTTTGTTTCTGACTTTAGAGACAGACGAGGTGTTTGTTTCTGACTTTAGAGACTTAGAGACGGACGAGGTGTTTGTTTCTGACTTTAGAGACTTAGAGACGGACGAGGTGTTTGTTTCTGACTTTAGAGACTTAGAGACAGACGAGGTGTTTGTTTCTGACTTTAGAGACTTAGAGACGGACGAGGTGTTTGTTTCTGACTTTAGAGACTTAGAGACGGACGAGGTGTTTGTTTCTGACTTTAGAGACTTAGAGACAGACGAGGTGTTTGTTTCTGACTTTAGAGACGGACGAGGTGTTTGTTTCTGACTTTAGAGACTCAGAGACGGACGAGGTGTTTGTTTCTGACTTTACAGACAGACGAGGTGTTTGTTTCTGACTTTAGAGACTTAGAGACAGACGAGGTGTTTGTTTCTGACTTTAGAGACGGACGAGGTGTTTGTTTCTGACTTTAGAGACTTAGAGACGGACGAGGTGTTTGTTTCTGACTTTAGAGACGGACGAGGTGTTTGTTTCTGACTTTAGAGACTTAGAGACGGACGAGGTGTTTGTTTCTGACTTTAGAGACGGACGAGGAGTTTGTTTCTGACTTTAGAGACGGACGAGGTGTTTGTTTCTGACTTTAGAGACGGACGAGGTGTTTGTTTCTGACTTTAGAGACGGACGAGGTGTTTGTTTCTGACTTTAGAGACAGACGAGGTGTTTGTTTCTGACTTTAGAGACGGACGAGGTGTTTGTTTCTGACTTTAGAGACAGACGAGGTGTTTGTTTCTGACTTTAGAGACTTAGAGACGGACGAGGTGTTTGTTTCTGACTTTAGAGACAGACGAGGTGTTTGTTTCTGACTTTAGAGACAGACGAGGTGTTTGTTTCTGACTTTACAGACGGACGAGGTGTTTGTTTCTGACTTTAGAGACGGACGAGGTGTTTGTTTCTGACTTTACAGACGGACGAGGTGTTTGTTTCTGACTTTAGAGACAGACGAGGTGTTTGTTTCTGACTTTAGAGACGGACGAGGTGTTTGTTTCTGACTTTAGAGACTTACAGACGGACGAGGTGTTTGTTTCTGACTTTAGAGACGGACGAGGTGTTTGTTTCTGACTTTAGAAACAGACGAGGTGTTTGTTTCTGACTTTAGAGACTTAGAGACGGACGAGGTGTTTGTTTCTGACTTTAGAGACTTAGAGACGGACGAGGTTTTTGTTTCTGACTTTAGAGACGGACGAGGTGTTTGTTTCTGACTTTACAGACGGACGAGGTGTTTGTTTCTGACTTTAGAGACGGACGAGGTGTTTGTTTCTGACTTTAGAGACTTAGAGACGGACGAGGTGTTTGTTTCTGACTTTA
The DNA here is from genome assembly GCF_951799975.1 of Gobius niger. NCBI lineage: Eukaryota > Metazoa > Chordata > Actinopteri > Gobiiformes > Gobiidae > Gobius > Gobius niger. Next base: position 19,040 of record NW_027639119.1, read on the forward strand.
GAGACTTAGAGACGGACGAGGTGTTTGTTTCTGACTTTAGAGACGGACGAGGTGTTTGTTTCTGACTTTAGAGACGGACGAGGTGTTTGTTTCTGACTTTAGAGACTTAGAGACGGACGAGGTGTTTGTTTCTGACTTTAGAGACTTAGAGACGGACGAGGTGTTTGTTTCTGACTTTAGAGACTTAGAGACGGACGAGGTGTTTGTTTCTGACTTTAGAGACGGACGAGGTGTTTGTTTCTGACTTTACAGACGGACGAGGTGTTTGTTTCTGACTTTAGAGACTTAGAGACGGACGAGGTGTTTGTTTTATGACTTTAGAGGCGGACGAGGTGTTTGTTTCTGACTTTAGAGACGGACGAGGTGTTTGTTTCTGACTTTAGAGACTTAGAGACGGACGAGGTGTTTGTTTCTGACTTTAGAGACAGACGAGGTGTTTGTTTCTGACTTTAGAGACTTAGAGACGGACGAGGTGTTTGTTTCTGACTTTAGAGACTTAGAGACGGACGAGGTGTTTGTTTCTGACTTTAGAGACGGACGAGGTGTTTGTTTCTGACTTTAGAGACGGACGAGGTGTTTGTTTCTGACTTTAGAGACTTAGAGACGGACGAGGTGTTTGTTTCTGACTTTAGAGACAGACGAGGTGTTTGTTTCTGACTTTAGAGACTCAGAGACAGACGAGGTGTTTGTTTCTGACTTTAGAGACAGACGAGGTGTTTGTTTCTGACTTTAGAGACAGACGAGGTGTTTGTTTCTGACTTTAGAGACGGACGAGGTGTTTGTTTCTGACTTTAGAGACGGACGAGGTGTTTGTTTCTGACTTTAGAGACAGACGAGGTGTTTGTTTCTGACTTTAGAGACGGACGAGGTGTTTGTTTCTGACTTTAGAGACAGACGAGGTGTTTGTTTCTGACTTTAGAGACAGACGAGGTGTTTGTTTCTGACTTTACAGACGGACGAGGTGTTTGTTTCTGACTTTAGAGACGGACGAGGTGTTTGTTTCTGACTTTAGAGACGGACGAGGTGTTTGTTTCTGACTTTAGAGACAGACGAGGTGTTTGTTTCTGACTTTAGAGACGGACGAGGTGTTTGTTTCTGACTTTAGAGACAGACGAGGTGTTTGTTTCTGACTTTAGAGACAGACGAGGTGTTTGTTTCTGACTTTAGAGACAGACGAGGTGTTTGTTTCTGACTTTAGAGACGGACGAGGTGTTTGTTTCTGACTTTAGAGACGGACGAGGTGTTTGTTTCTGACTTTAGAGACTTAGAGACGGACGAGGCGCTGACAGGCGTAACCACAGTCCTCACAGCCCTGGCCTGTAAAAGCTCAGATCTCTGACTGTGAGTGGAGCCGTGACACCAGCTGCAGCCGTCAGCGCTTCGCTCCACTTTACGAGGCGTGTTTTAGAGCCGTGTTTTACAGCAGATAACCGTGACAACTGTTTAACATGTCATTTTAGATATTCATGTCGGGTCTTACTGTATTTGATCTGAGGCCAGCTGCACACGCACCACAGCACCATGGATACAGTCGTGTACAGTATTTACTAAAACAATTAGCCATGAACAAAGAAAATCTAACTTTAATCCACACCAGGGGTTCCCACACTCACACACACAAATCTGGTTTCAGGAGGTTTGTTTGGAAGCACAGGAACTAAAGAAGAAAGTAACAGACAATCAGAATCTTCCAACAAAACAAGTCAAGAAACATGAACCTGTGGTGGAGAACCCGGTCAAACCATCAGTTTACAAACGCATGAGAATCGCCTTGAATCCCCGACAGAACCAAAACTGGCTCTGGAACATCCCTCTAAAACCACACGAGGCTGATCCCGCTGTGTGTCCTGACAGGGCAGTGATGGAGTCAGGGGCGGCAGGTGCAGCAGGTGCGGCAGGTGCGGCAGGTGCAGCAGCCGTGATGATCGATGAGCTGATGGAGCTGACGGCTCAGAGTCTGACGGAGCTGGAGATAAACGACAGGTTCAACGTCATCAAAGAAATCGGCCGCGGGAAATACGGCCACGTCCTGATGGTCACGCATCGCTGTAAAGGTAACACTGCCCCCTACAAACCACAGTCTACACACTCTACAAACTAACCCTAACCTCTACAAACCAACCTCTATACACTGCACACTCCACTGACCCGGGGCTGAGGGGAGTCTCTCCACTGACCCGAGGCTGAGGGGAGTCTCTCCACTGACCCGGGGCTGAGGGGAGTCTCTCCACTGACCCGAGGCTGAGGGGAGTCTCTCCACTGACCCGGGGCTGAGGGGAGTCTCTCCACTGACCCGGGGCTGAGGGGAGTCTCTCCACTGACCCGAGGCTGAGGGGAGTCTCTTTACAGACCCGGGGCTGAGGGGAGACTCTCCACTGACCCGGGGCTGAGGGGAGTCTCTCCACTGACCCGAGGCTGAGGGGAGTCTCTTTACAGACCCGGGGCTGAGGGGAGACTCTCCACTGACCCGGGGCTGAGGGGAGTCTCTCCACTGACCCGGGGCTGAGGGGAGACTCTCCTTAGACCCGGGGCTGAGGGGAGTCTCTCCACAGACCTGGGGCTGAGGGGAGTTTCTCCTTAGACCCGGGGCTGAGGGGAGTCTCTCCACTGACCCGGGGCTGAGGGGAGTCTCTCCACAGCCCCGGGGCTGAGGGGAGACTCTCCACTGACCCGGGGCTGAGGGGAGTCTCTCCACTGACCCGGGGCTGAGGGGAGTCTCTCCTCTAACCCGGGGCTGAGGGGAGTCTCTCCACTGACCCGGGGCTGAGGGGAGTCTCTCCTTAGACCCGGGGCTGAGGGGAGTCTCTCCACTGACCCGGGGCTGAGGAGAGTCTCTCTACAGACCCGGGGCTGAGGAGAGTCTCTCTACAGACCCGGGGCTGAGGAGAGTCTCTCTACAGACCCGGGGCTGAGGAGAGTCTCTCCACTGACCCGGGGCTGAGGGGAGTCTCTCCACAGACCCGGGGCTGAGGGGAGTCTCTCCACTGACCCGGGGCTGAGGGGAGTCTCTCCAGTCACTTCCTGCGTGATATTGGGCTATAACGGGAGGACGGCGGGACAGAGGAGTAAAATACTTTACATAAATGACCAACGTATCTGTTCACCTGATTGTCTTGGTGAGGGATGAACTCCTGAATGTGCGCATGTGCTGAGCGAGTGTGTCTCATTAAAGCTTTAGTATTATTATTTAGTATTATTTAATATCAATGGGAGCCAAGAAACCTATGGAAGTAATTCTGCCAATCCTCTTTTCTGTTTGATGCTAAGCTTCTGAAAACACGTGTAGAATCCACCACATGACGGGAACGGCATCTGATTAATGTGAATACTTGTTTATCACAGTGTCCGTATGGGAGTCTGTGCCGAGAGCAGACACTGGAGCTCCGTCTATAGAGATGTTTGGTCCACTTTCAAAAGCTCATGATGTGAATATTCTCGAGTCGTTACCGGATTAAAACCTGGGTAAAACTCGCGGAGAGAAACTGGAGCCTCTCAGAGAGAGTTCATACAGAGACGAGGACGACTGGGCAGCGCAAAACCCGGACTGGGCAGCGCAAAACCCGGACTGTAGTCTGTTAAACCAGGACTGGACTCTGTTAAACCAGGACTGGACTCCCTTAAACCAGGACTGGACTCCAGAGACTGCAGAGTCTGGAGCTCGAGTGTTTGGACCGAGTAGAGTCTGGAGCTCGAGTGTTTGGACTGTGCAGACTCTGGAGCTCGAGTGTTTGGACCGAGCAGACTCTGGAGCTCGAGTGTTTGGACTGTGCAGAGTTTGGAGCTCGAGTGTTTGGACTGTGCAGACTCTGGAGCTCGAGTGTTTGGACTGTGCAGACTCTGGAGCTCGAGTGTTTGGACCGTGTAGACTCTGGAGCTCGAGTGTTTGGACCGTGCAGACTCTGGAGCTCGAGTGTTTGGACCGTGTAGACTCTGGAGCTCGAGTGTTTGGACCGTGCAGAGTCTGGAGCTCGAGTGTTTGGACCGTGCAGACTCTGGAGCTCGAGTGTTTGGACCGTGCAGAGTCTGGAGCTCGAGTGTTTGGACCGTGTAGACTCTGGAGCTCGAGTGTTTGGACTGTGTAGACTCTGGAGCTCGAGTGTTTGGACTGTGTAGAGTCTGGAGCTCGAGTGTTTGGACTGTGTAGACTCTGGAGCTCGAGTGTTTGGACCGTGCAGAGTCTGGAGCTCGAGTGTTCGGACTGTGTAGAGTCTGGAGCTCGAGTGTTCGGACTGTGCAGAGTCTGGAGCTCGAGTGTTCGGACTGTGCAGAGTCTGGAGCTCGAGTGTTCGGACTGTGTAGAGTCTGGAGCTCGAGTGTTTGGACTGTGCAGACTCTGGAGCTCGAGTGTTTGGACTGTGCAGAGTCTGGAGCTCGAGTGTTTGGACTGTGCAGAGTCTGGAGCTCGAGTGTTTGGACCGAGTAGACTCTGGAGCTCGAGTGTTTGGACTGTGCAGAGTCTGGAGCTCGAGTGTTTGGACTGTGCAGAGTCTGGAGCTCGAGTGTTTGGACCGAGCAGACTCTGGAGCTCGAGTGTTTGGACTGTGCAGACTCTGGAGCTCGAGTGTTTGGACTGTGCAGACTCTGGAGCTCGAGTGTTTGGACTGTGCAGACTCTGGAGCTCGAGTGTTTGGACTGTGTAGACTCTGGAGCTCGAGTGTTTGGACTGTGTAGAGTCTGGAGCTCGAGTGTTCGGACTGTGCAGAGTCTGGAGCTCGAGTGTTCGGACCGTGTAGAGTCTGGAGCTCGAGTGTTTGGACTGTGTAGAGTCTGGAGCTCGAGTGTTTGGACCGAGCAGAGTCTGGAGCTCGAGTGTTTGGACCGAGCAGAGTCTGGAGCTCGAGTGTTTGGACCGAGCAGAGTCTGGAGCTCGAGTGTTTGGACTGTGCAGAGTCTGGAGCTCGAGTGTTTGGACCGAGCAGAGTCTGGAGCTCGAGTGTTCGGACTGTGCAGACTCTGGAGCTCGAGTGTTTGGACCGTGTAGACTCTGGAGCTCGAGTGTTTGGACCGTGCAGAGTCTGGAGCTCGAGTGTTCGGACTGTGTAGACTCTGGAGCTCGAGTGTTTGGACTGTGCAGACTCTGGAGCTCGAGTGTTTGGACTGTGTAGACTCTGGAGCTCGAGTGTTCGGACTGTGTAGACTCTGGAGCTCGAGTGTTTGGACCGTGTAGAGTCTGGAGCTCGAGTGTTTGGACTGTGTAGACTCTGGAGCTCGAGTGTTCGGACTGTGCAGACTCTGGAGCTCGAGTGTTCGGACTGTGCAGAGTCTGGAGCTCGAGTGTTCGGACCGTGCAGAGTCTGGAGCTCGAGTGTTCGGACTGTGTAGAGTCTGGAGCTCGAGTGTTTGGACTGTGCAGACTCTGGAGCTCGAGTGTTTGGACCGAGCAGACTCTGGAGCTCGAGTGTTTGGACCGAGCAGACTCTGGAGCTCGAGTGTTTGGACCGTGCAGAGTCTGGAGCTCGAGTGTTTGGACCTTGCAGAGTCTGGAGCTCGAGTGTTTGGACCGTGCAGACTCTGGAGCTCGAGTGTTTGGACCGCTTAGACCGCAGGGCAGGCCGACCACAGACCGCAGCCCCCAAAGCGCTGAATGCAGAGAATGGAATGGCCTTTAAAAAGCCGCTCACATGTCCATCCATCACTGCGGCCTTGCTCAATGACACACAGGAAACCTCAGGGGAATCTAACCCTGGCTCTTGCCCCAGTGTGGTGTGAATATCTCCACGCGCTCGGAGCCGTGTTACCGCGAGTGTGAGGGAACAGCAGGTGCTTGTTCTGCGCTGACGGACGGCTATGTCAAACACATTATCTCCAAACTTCATCTGCGCTTCATCCGAGGCCGCGGCACAAACAGACTCCATTAAAGGGATTATGTTTTCAAATGTATGTCGAGCTTTAAACGCTGTCACGGTTATTTCATTTAAACTTTACTGTTTGTTGGAGCTGTGATCGAGAGGTTTTCATGGTGCGTTCAAAGACACATTATACACAAGTCAGTGCTTTTGGAGGTTGAGTTTTGAGTATTTTTTAAAGTTTGCAGTGAGTTTCTGATGGGGAGTGGGTTCCGGAGGCTCGGTTCCTCAGGGTTCAGCTGATTTTGCGGTTGGTTTTAGGAGGTTTCAGTCGGCAGAACGGAGGCGATGGGAGGAGGTCAGTGAGGTGGAAACTCGACGGAGACACTGAAGTCTTGAGAGGAGTCGAGGAGCGATTTGGGGCCAATGACATCAGACTTATTGCAGTTGAGTTGAAGGAAGTTCATCCAGGGTTTTCTTGAAGAGAGGTGGTTTGTGATGGTGGGCTCTGAGGTTGGCAGGTGAGACGTGCAGAACTAAGAGTCAGAGATGCCCACATGCTGCAGGTGGAGAAGGATGGAGGAGGAACAGGAGTGTGAGGCCAGCAGGAGGTCATTTGTTACTTTGATTCGTGCGCCGTATTGTTCCTTTAAAGATAATATTAAAGATAAGACTTAAAGATCTATGTAAAGCAGGCGAGACAGATTCACAGGGGATTTTATAGATGTGTTTGTTCAATCAATCAATCAGTCAATCAATGGTTTTGTAAAGCCCAATATCACAACAGGAGTTTCCTCACAGCTGCACTAAACATTAAGGCAATAAAACAGAACAGTAAATATGACAATGTAAAGAAAGTGTCCAGGCAAACATAAAGTCTAAGGTGGTCCCCGTCCTCAGACCCTCCAGCACGGTGAGGAAAACCTCAAAAACCCAAACCTCGGGGAGAACCACAGTAGGAGAGATCCACGGCAGAACAACGTCCAGTCCTTGTTGGAGCTGCAGTTATTCTTGTCCAATCCATGTAGGCGGGTTCCTCCATTTGATCTGAAACAGGAAGGGGGAAAAGAAAACACTGTGTGAATAGTAATAAACAGACTTCAGCTAAAGATAAATATTGTATCATGATGAGACAAAGTTTGCAGTGAGAACAAGAGGACCGTACGTCCCACAGCAGTGTTTCTCCTGAGGCTTTACTTCAGGATGTGGGTCAGAGCTTTAAAGGAACAGGCCAGTGTTTTTCCACACTGAGATATGTTCTTACCTGAGCTGTGACGAGTTCTTTAGGACCTGTCTGATCTTCAGTCACGTAAACACAGCGCCGACGGCGTTAGCATTTAGCCTCTCCCTCTCTCCTCTATAGCTCCAAAACAGGTCAAGATAGAAGCTACAGTAAAGTGAAGATTACTGCGCGGATTTCAAACTACTCCTGGTATTATTACGCCTTACAATATAGTCCCCCTTTTATCCGCTTAGAAAATCCACATTGTTTAATTGTGTGTAATTATACTTTGTAGTGGAACACTTCACGTAACCATATTTAAATAGGGAAAACGTGGAAGAGCTTGGTAGCTTCTATCTGGACCTGTTTTGGAGCTATAGAGGAGAGAGGGAGAGGCTAAATGCTAACGCCGTCTGCGCTGTGTTTACGTGACTGAAGATCAGACAGGTCCTTTTTTTGTTTGGTGTTCAACTCATTTTTGTAACTTTTTTGTTGCATTTTTGTCATTTTTTTGTCACTTTTTTGTCATTTTTTGTCATTTTTTTGTCACTTTTTTGTCACTTTTTTATCACATTTTTGTCACTTTTTTGTCACTTTTTTGTCATTTTTTCATCACTTTTTTGTCACTTTTTTGTCACTTTTTTGTCACATTTTTGTCATTTTTTTATCACATTTTTGTCACTTTTTTGTCATTTTTTTGTCACATTTTTGTCATTTTTTTGTCACATTTTTGTCATTTTTTTATCACATTTTTGTCATTTTTTTGTCACATTTTTGTCATTTTTTCATCACTTTTTTGTCACTTTTTTGTCACTTTTTTGTCACTTTTTTGTCATTTCAAAATTACACAATGTGGATTTTCTAAGCGGATAAAAGGGGGAACTATATTGTAAGGCGTAATAATACCAGGAGTAGTTTGGCATCCGCGCAGTAAAGTGAAGATTACTGCGCTGTGTTTACGTGACTGAAGATCAGACAGGTCCTAAAGAACTCGTCACAGCTCAGGTAAGAACATATCTCAGTGTGGAAAAACGCTGGCCTGTTCCTTTAACAAACTGACCTGATCACAAGCTCATTCGTAGAGGTACGTTTGAGCCTAGTCTTCAGTGTCTCTGGTGTGTTCAGTGTCTCTGGTGAGTTCAGTGTCTCTGGTGTGTTCAGTGTCTCTGTGGTGAGTTCAGTGTCTCTCTGGTGTGTTCAGTGTCTCTGTGGTGAGTTCAGTGTCTCTCTGGTGTGATCAGCGTCTCTGTGGTGAGTTCAGTGTCTCTCTGGTGTTCAGTGTCTCTCTGGTGTGTTCAGGGACCCCGATGGCGCTGAAGCTCCTCCCTAAAGCGTCGACGCAGCTGCAGACCTTCCTGAGAGAATACTGCACGGCTCTGACTCTCAGTCATCCATCCATCGTGGCTCTGTTCGGCATCGCCTTCCAGTCGCATCAGCACTACTGCTACGCCCAGGAGCTGACGGGGCGGGACTTACTGAGCACCATCACGCCCAAGGTCAGTGACATCATCTACAGGCCCCACCAACACCGGTGTGACCCAACACCCCGGAACCCAACACCCCCGGAACCCAACACCCCATAACCCAACACCCCGGAACCCAACACCCCCATAACCCAACACCCCCACAACCCAACACCCCCGGAACCCAACACCCCATAACCCAACACCCCATAACCCAACACCCCATAACCCAACACCCCCGGAACCCAACACCCCATAACCCAACACCCCATAACCCAACACCCCATAACCCAACACCCCTGGAACCCAACACCCCATAACCCAACACCCCTGGAACCCAACACCCCATAACCCAACACCCCATAACCCAACACCCCATAACCCAACACCCCTGGAACCCAACACCCCGGAACCCAACACCCCCACAACCCAACACCCCTGGAACCCAACACCCCGGAACCCAACACCCCCACAACCCAACACCCCTGGAACCCAACACCCCATAACCCAACACCCCGGAACCCAACACCCCCACAACCCAACACCCCCGGAACCCAACACCCCCGGAACCCAACACCCCATAACCCAACACCCCATAACCCAACACCCCCGGAACCCAACACCCCACAACCCAACACCCCATAACCCAACACCCCGGAACCCAACACCCCATAACCCAACACCCCCATAACCCAACACCCCCATAACCCAACACCCCCATAACCCAACACCCCATAACCCAACACCCCATAACCCAACACCCCATAACCCAACACCCCTGGAACCCAACACCCCCGGAACCCAACACCCCCGGAACCCAACACCCCATAACCCAACACCCCATAACCCAACACCCCTGGAACCCAACACCCCCGGAACCCAACACCCCCATAACCCAACACCCCCATAACCCAACACCCCATAACCCAACACCCCCATAACCCAACACCCCATAACCCAACACCCCCATAACCCAACACCCCATAACCCAACACCCCATAACCCAACACCCCATAACCCAACACCCCATAACCCAACACCCCCATAACCCAACACCCCCGGAACCCAACACCCCATAACCCAACACCCCCATAACCCAACACCCCATAACCCAACACCCCATAACCCAACACCCCATAACCCAACACCCCATAACCCAACACCCCATAACCCAACACCCCCATAACCCAACACCCCATAACCCAACACCCCATAACCCAACACCCCATAACCCAACACCCCCGGAACCCAACACCCCCGGAACCCAACACCCCCGGAACCCAACACCCCATAACCCAACACCCCCGGAACCCAACACCCCCGGAACCCAACACCCCCGGAACCCAACACCCCCGGAACCCAACACCCCATAACCCAACACCCCCGGAACCCAACACCCCCGGAACCCAACACCCCATAACCCAACACCCCATAACCCAACACCCCCGGAACCCAACACCCCCGGAACCCAACACCCCCGGAACCCAACACCCCATAACCCAACACCCCCGGAACCCAACACCCCCGGAACCCAACACCCCCGGAACCCAACACCCCCATAACCCAACACCCCATAACCCAACACCCCCATAACCCAACACCCCCATAACCCAACACCCCATAACCCAACACCCCATAACCCAACACCCCCGGAACCCAACACCCCCGGAACCCAACACCCCCGGAACCCAACACCCCATAACCCAACACCCCATAACCCAACACCCCCATAACCCAACACCCCATAACCCAACACCCCGGAACCCAACACCCCCGGAACCCAACACCCCCGGAACCCAACACCCCATAACCCAACACCCCATAACCCAACACCCCCATAACCCAACACCCCATAACCCAACACCCCATAACCCAACACCCCATAACCCAACACCCCACAACCCAAAACCCCATAACCCAACACCCCATAACCCAACACCCCCATAACCCAACACCCCATAACCCAACACCCCGTTACCCAACACCCCCATAACCCAACACCCCATAACCCAACACCCCCATAACCCAACACCCCCGGAACCCAACACCCCCATAACCCAACACCCCATAACCCAACACCCCCATAACCCAACACCCCATAACCCAACACCCCCGGAACCCAACACCCCCATAACCCAACACCCCATAACACAACACCCCATAACCCAACACCCCATAACCCAACACCCCCGGAACCCAACACCCCCATAACCCAACACCCCATAACCCAACACCCCATAACCCAACACCCCATAACCCAACACCCCATAACCCAACACCCCATAACCCAACACCCCCGGAACCCAACACCCCCATAACCCAACACCCCCGGAACCCAACACCCCCGGAACCCAACACCCCCGGAACCCAACACCCCCGGAACCCAACACCCCATAACCCAACACCCCATAACCCAACACCCCATAACCCAACACCCCATAACCCAACACCCCATAACCCAACACCCCCATAACCCAACACCCCATAACCCAACACCCCCGGAACCCAACACCCCCGGAACCCAACACCCCCGGAACCCAACACCCCCGGAACCCAACACCCCATAACCCAACACCCCATAACCCAACACCCCATAACCCAACACCCCATAACCCAACACCCCATAACCCAACACCCCATAACCCAACACCCCCGGAACCCAACACCCCATAACCCAACACCCCGGAACCCAACACCCCCGGAACCCAACACCCCCGGAACCCAACACCCCCGGAACCCAACACCCCATAACCCAACACCCCGGAACCCAACACCCCATAACCCAACACCCCATAACCCAACACCCCATAACCCAAAACCCCTGGAACCCAACACCCCATAACCCAACACCCCCGGAACCCAACACCCCATAACCCAACACCCCATAACCCAACACCCCACAACCCAACACCCCATAACCCAACACCCCCGGAACCCAACACCCCATAACCCAACACCCCATAACCCAACACCCCATAACCCAACACCCCATAACCCAACACCCCCGGAACCCAACACCCCCGGAACCCAACACCCCCGGAACCCAACACCCCCATAACCCAACACCCCATAACCCAACACCCCATAACCCAACACCCCTGGAACCCAACACCCCTGGAACCCAAAACCCCATAACCCAACACCCCTGGAACCCAACACCCCATAACCCAACACCCCCGGAACCCAACACCCCCACAACCCAACACCCCCGGAACCCAACACCCCCACAACCCAACACCCTCTCTCACCCTCTCTGTTCCCTCTCTAACCCTCTCTAACCCTCTCTAACCCTCTCTAACCCTCTCTAACCCTCTCTAACCCTCTCTAACCCTCTCTAACCCTCTCTAACCCTCTCTGCCCTCTCTCTAACCCTCTCTCTAACCCTCTCTAACCCTCTCTCTAACCCTCTCTAACCCTCTCTAACCCTCTCTCTAACCCTCTCTCTAACCCTCTCTAACCCTCTCTAACCCTCTCTCTAACCCTCTCTCTAACCCTCTCTAACCCTCTCTCTAACCCTCTCTCTAACCCTCTCTAACCCTCTCTCTAACCCTCCCTAACCCTCTCTAACCCTCTCTGCCCTCTCTCTAACCCTCTCTAACCCTCTCTCTAACCCTCTCTCTAACCCTCCCTAACCCTCTCTAACCCTCTCTCTAACCCTCTCTCTAACCCTCTCTCTAACCCTCTCTAACCCTCTCTAACCCTCTCTCTAACCCTCCCTAACCCTCTCTAACCCTCTCTGCCCTCTCTCTAACCCTCTCTAACCCTCTCTCTAACCCTCTCTCTAACCCTCTCTAACCCTCTCTCTAACCCTCTCTCTAACCCTCTCTAACCCTCTCTAACCCTCTCTCTAACCCTCTCTAACCCTCTCTAACCCTCTCTCTAACCCTCTCTCTAACCCTCTCTAACCCTCTCTAACCCTCTCTCTAACCCTCCCTAACCCTCTCTAACCCTCTCTGCCCTCTCTCTAACCCTCTCTCTAACCCTCTCTCTAACCCTCTCTCTAACCCTCTCTCTAACCCTCTCTCTAACCCTCTCTCTAACCCTCTCTCTAACCCTCTCTCTAACCCTCTCTCTAACCCTCTCTCTAACCCTCTCTAACCCTCTCTAACCCTCTCTAACCCTCTCTCTAACCCTCTCTAACCCTCTCTCTAACCCTCTCTCTAACCCTCTCTCTAACCCTCTCTAACCCTCTCTAACCCTCCCTAACCCTCTCTAACCCTCTCTAACCCTCTCTAACCCTCTCTCTAACCCTCCCTAACCCTCTCTAACCCTCTCTAACCCTCTCTCTAACCCTCTCTAACCCTCTCTAACCCTCTCTGCCCTCTCTCTAACCCTCTCTAACCCTCTCTAACCCTCTCTCTCCCCCCCAGGTGGGCCTCCCTGAGCCCGTGGTGAAGCGCTGTTCCCTCTCTAACCCTCTCTAACCCTCTCTGCCCTCTCTGTTCCCTCTCTAACCCTCTCTAACCCTCTCTGCCCTCTCTCTAACCCTCTCTCTCCCCCCCAGGTGGGCCTCCCTGAGCCCGCGGTGAAGCGCTGTGCCCTCTCTAACCCTCTCTAACCATCTCTAACCCTCTCTAACCCTCTCTAACCCTCTCTAACCCTCTCTAACCCTCTCTCTAACCCTCTCTGTTCCCCAGGTGGGCCTCCCTGAGCCCGTGGTGAAGCGCTGTACCCTCTCTAACCCTCTCTAACCCTCTCTAACCCTCTCTCTAACCCTCTCTCTAACCCTCTCTCTAACCCTCTCTAACCCTCTCTAACCCTCTCTCTAACCCTCTCTAACCCTCCCTAACCCTCTCTCTAACCCTCTCTCTAACCCTCTCTAACCCTCTCTCTAACCCTCTCTAACCCTCTCTCTAACCCTCTCTCTAACCCTCTCTAACCCTCTCTCTAACCCTCTCTCCCCCTGCAGGTGGGCCTCCCTGAGCCCGTGGTGAAGCGCTGTACCCTCTCTAACCCTCTCTCTAACCCTCTCTAACCCTCTCTCTAACCCTCTCTCCCCCTGCAGGTGGGCCTCCCTGAGCCCGTGGTGAAGCGCTGTGCCCTCTCTGCCCCTCTCTAACCCTCCCTAACCCTCTCTAACCCTCTCTCTAACCCTCTCTCTGCCCCTCTCTCTGCCCCCCCCCAGGTGGGCCTCCCTGAGCCCGCGGTGAAGCGCTGTGCCCTCTCTAACCCTCTCTAACCCTCTCTCTCCCCCCCCCCAGGTGGGCCTCCCTGAGCCCGCGGTGAAGCGCTGTGCCCTCTCTCTAACCCTCTCTAACCCTCTCTAACCCTCTCTAACCCTCTCTGTTCCCTCTCTAACCCTCTCTAGCCCTCTCTGCCCTCTCTCTAACCCTCTCTCCCCCCCCCAGGTGGGCCTCCCTGAGCCCGCGGTGAAGCGCTGTGCCCTCTCTCTAACCCTCTCTAACCATCTCTAACCATCTCTAACCCTCTCTAACCCTCTCTCTAACCCTCTCTCTAACCCTCTCTCTAACCATCTCTAACCATCTCTAACCCTCTCTAACCCTCTCTCTAACCCTCTCTCTAACCCTCTCTAACCCTCTCTCTAACCATCTCTA